>NC_141877.1:192244475-192545498 GCF_056163025.1 Triticum urartu | reverse complement strand
CCCAGCTAGTTGGGCTGGCAGCTGCATGCGAACGGCGGCGGAGTCTTGGCTAGTGCGGGCCTGGCAGTGGCCCTGCTGGCGTCCTCGGCAAGGGCCTTGCTGGGGCGTCGTAGTTTTCCCCGGCAAGACGCTTGCCGGGGGTCTTGTGGATTTCCTTGGCTATGATCCTGCCGAGGGTCACTGTCTTCTGGTCCTCATCTAAACTCATATTTTTATGATCTTCACGAAGATTTGCATGTCACCACAGAGGTGCCTCCCGAGCCTTGGCTCCAATGTAGTTGATTGTGTTGGAGCCTGTGGGCTCAAGGGTGGATCGCTCTGCTGGTGTTGGCAAGTTGCCCCGGCAAGACCCTTGCCGGGGCTGCGGAGGCTGCCTCGGCAAGGATCTTGCCGAGGGAGCCCACCTCGCCCTCTTGCCCTCCTGTGCTTCTGGTCTTGGAGTCGCCTTGGTTGTCATGTGCTTCGGTTTCTCTCCGGCTTCCCTCCTCTGCCCTGCAAAGTGTGGCCGCGGCGCATGGCTCTGACTGCCCGTGCACAAGTAAAGGGGACAAAAGGAGAGCCCCTACTTTCGTACACCGACACCAACAAACTATGTTCTCAGTCAACTTTGCAACTACAATTCATCATCTTTTCAGGAAGGTTCTCGTATCAGAGCCTTTAGGCAAGTACACATACTCAACCATCATATAGTGTTCCATGATTGCGAACACTCACCGCATACAAATGAGCAAAACGTTTCAACCGGACACACAGAAAGATAGGAGCTTATAATTTTGCCTCCCAACGTATTCACCTCAAGGGTGATGTCAACAGTAATAACTCATGCTACCCATATTCAACTAGATATATGTGCCTAGATCTTTCCTGACCACATGATTCTTGCCAAAAAGATAAAAATAAAAGGAATAGAGAGAAAAACTTTGACTCTTGCATGAAAGTAAGTACATAAAAGTAAAAGATAGGCCCTTCGGAGAGGCAAGCAGAGGTTGCCATGCGCTTTTTGTTTGTATGCTCAATCCCTTAGTGCAATAGAACGTCACGTTATATTGCCCCTTATGATAGAAACCTTTATTATGCAGTCTGTCGCTTTTATTCTTTGTCATCACAAGTTCGTACAATGATCAATTTTATCTTACACTAAATGATCTCACTTTAGAAGCAATTTTTATTTCCTTATTGCACCGATGACAACTTACTTGAAGGATCTTACTCAATCCTTAGGTAGGTATGGTGGACTCTTGAAAATAAGATTTGGGTTTAAGGGTTTTTGGATGCACAAGTAATATCTCTACTTGGTGCGGAATTTCTGGCTAGCAAAGATGGGGGGCAAGCACCACATGTTGAAGGATCTATGACAATATAACTTCTATGTGAATATGAGCAAACATAAATCATTAAGTTGTCTTCCTTGTCCAACGTAAACAATTTTGGCATATAATATTTTGATGGGGGCTCACAATCACAAAAGATTTCCAAGATAGTGTATTTGCATGTGAATCTTCTCTTCCCTTATTAATTCTTTCATGAATTGCATCATTGACCAATGCTATGTTTGTCAATATAGAATAAAATTTTCTACTTTTACTTTTCCTGATGTGGTGTCATTACTTACCATAAGATTAGCATATGATCTTTTTCATTTATTTCCTTTCCTTTTTGTTGAACATGAAATTAAAGAAATCAAAACTCAAACTAAACTTCATTATATATCTCACACAGGATTACAAGGATGGATCACTAAGCAAACACTCGAAAAGAAAGGATCGAACTAAACTTTTATTCATCTAAAGCAACAAATAACTATGGATCGAACTAAGGTAAATAAAGGCAAACGGTAGTGGAGGTGATATGATACCGGGGCACCTCCCCCAAGATTAGTGCAAGCCAAGGGGAGTGCCCATACCTGATACTCAATTTTATTTTGGTGATGAAGAAGGAGGTGGTGGTGATGAAGTAGCAGAGGCTCACCATCATAAGAGGGGGAGTGAGTCTCTCGGGTCCTACAACTGGCAGCCAAACTCATACCTTTAAACCGTGCCTCATATTGAAAGAATTAGTTTCGAAGGTCATAGATCTAGCTCTGGAGGAAGTTGATTTGCTGTTCGAAGGAGAAGACGATGTCCTTCATGGACTTGCCATCCACCTTGAGATCACAGGTGTAGTCCGTGATCATGAGGTGATTGGCATTGAGTCCACGTTCCACCATCCCCTTGCACGAAAAGACTTCCTGCTCCATAGTTTCAAGCCTAGCCTCCATGGATACAGTCCCCTTGGGGCCTTGCACATCGCGGATGTGGAGCACCCCCTCACGCATCTGGATAGCTTGAGGGTGCTGCATCACCTCCCGCAAATATGGGTCAATGATGTTCTCGAAGAACTTGTCCTTGGAGGATCTTGAAGCGGCCATGGTGGATTAGATCTATCAGAAAACAACAAGGAAAAGAAAATAGGAGATTTATCCATGATACGGAGGTCAAAAGGTTCGAGGGGTATATAAAGATTTTTTTTATCTTGGGAAACAAGCAAACGGAAGAAAAACGGAGTCCGAGAGGTACACGAGGTGGGCACAACCCACCTGGGCGCGCTTGGCAAGCCAGGCGCGCCCTGGTGTCTTGTGCCCACCAGGGGTACCTTCCTGGTTGTTTCTCATTTTCCTAATTTTTGTTATATTCCAAAATGGATAGCAAATATTTTTGTAGATTTTTCGAGTATGTTTGCTTACCGTATCATGTACCTTCTTTTTTTCATGATTCCGGAGTGTTCTAGAAAGTTTCTTTTATGTGTTCTTCCGATGTCATAGTTTGGATAATATTGCTTTCAACATTAATGGGCGTACCTGAGATATAATGTTTTATTCGTTGCCCATTTACAACCTTCGGGTTAGTACCTTTGGCATTATTTATTTTGATAGCTCCAAATCGATAAACCTCCTAATTTAAAGAATCTGAAATGAGAGCTATACAAAAGAACATATTCTCCAACTTTGGACTCATGCTTTTGGATTCTTTTATCATGCCATCTTTTAACCTTTTCTTTAAATAACTTGGCTTTTTCATAAGCTTGGGTTCTCCATTCATCTAATGAGCTAATATCAAATAACCTCTTCTCACCGGCTAGTTTGAAATCATAGTTGAGTTCTTTAGTTGCCCAATAAGCTTTATGTTCTAACTCAAGAGGCAAATGACAAGCTTTTCCATAAACCATTTTATAAGTAGACATACCCATAGGATTTTTATATGCTATTATATAAGCCCAAAGTGCATCATCTAATTTCTTAGACCAACTCTTTCGGGACCTATTGACAGTATTTTGTAAAATTATTTTTATTTCTCTATTGCTAAGTTCAACTTGACCACTAGACTGAGGATCATAGGGTGATGCAATTCTATGGTTAACATCATACTTGGCAAGCATTTTTATGAAGAGCACCATGAATAAAATGTGAACCACCATCAGTCATTAAATATCTAGGGACTCCAAACCTTGGGAAAATAACTTCTTTAAGCATCTTAATAGAGGTGTTGTGATCAACACTACTAGTTCGAATAGCTTCTACCCACTTAGTAACATATCAACATCAACCAAAATATGAGTATACCCATTAGAGCAAGGAAAAGGTCCCATGTAATCAAATCCCCAAACATCAAATGGTTCGACAACAAGTGGATAATTCATAGGCATTTCTTGACGCTTATCGATATTACCTATTCTTTGACATTCATCACAAGATAAGACAAACTTGCGTGCATCCTTGAATAGAGTAGGTTAATCAAACCCCGATTGCAATACCTTGTGGGTAGTTCTGTCTCCCGCATGATGTCCTCCATAAGCTTCAGAGTGAAATTTCCATAGGATTTGTTCCTGTTCATGCTCCGGTACACAACATCTAATAATACCATCTACTCCTTCTTTATAAAGGTATGGGTCATCTGAAAAGTAATGTCTTAAAGCATAGATGAATTTTTTTCTTTTGTTGGTATGCAAATCTAGGGTGTATGTATTTAGCAGCAATATAATTAGCATAGTAAGCATAACAAGGTGTAATATTAGAAACATTTATTGTAGCTAATTCCTCATCAGGAAAACTATCATCAATAGGTAGTGGGTCATCAAGAACATTCTCTAACCTAGACAGGTTATCAGCTAGAGGGATCTCTGCTCCTTTTCTATCAGTGATATGCAAATCAAATTCTTGTAGCAAGAGAACCCATTGAATAAGCCTAGGTTTGGCATCTTTATTTTCCATAAGATACTTTATTTCAACATGATGAGTGTGAACAATTACTTTTGAATCTACAATATAGGATCTAAATTTATCACAAGCAAACACCACTGCTAGAAATTAATTTTTAGTAGTAGCACAATTTCTTTGTGCACTGTCTAGAATTTTACTTGCATAGTGAATAACATTCAGTTTCTTATCAACTCTTTGTCCTAGAACAGCACCAACAACAAAATGACTAGCATGACACATAATTTCAAAGGCAAGTTCCAATCAGGTGGTTGAACAATAGGGGCAGAAATTAAGGCTTTCTTGAGTGTTTCGAAGGCTTCTAAACAACCATCATCAAAAACAAATGGAATATACTTTTGCAAAAGATTTGTAAGAGGCCTAGAAATTTTATAGAAGTGTTTGATAAATCTCCTAAGAAACCAACATGACCAAGGAAACTATGAATACCTTTGATATCTTTAGGACATGTCATTTTCTCAATTGCATCAACCTTAGCTTTGTCAACCTCATGTCGGGACCCCGATTCTAAGTCACACCGATCTAGCATGTAACACCTCATATCACTTTGTGGCCTCACGCACGGTATTCCAACGGGTGTCGCCTTACCATGGCCCGGGACCGTTTGCGCCTTTTGGCTCACGTATATGATAGTGTCGCTAGCATCCATATGACAAAGAACCCGGGCCGACATGACTAGTCATGAACCCAAAGTGGCACTAACTTACGGGGACATGCATACATGAATCAACATCGAGCATGTCGGTCAGCATCATGCGAATCCGGGCTGTAGCACTGGGCTAACAGGACTCCGGTGAACCGGGCTGTAGCAGGCTAGGCAGGACTCCAGATGTCACCGCGTGACATTTCCCCGAAGGGACAGACACAGGAACGAAGTGAATCACATGCCGGCCAGTCTAAGTGTTCTCGAGCAGTAGTGCCGGGCTAGCAGGACTCCGGGTAAACCGGGCTGTAGCGGACTACCATGGCTCAGTGGAAGCACTAGACTACATTTACCCATAAGAGAGGCTACCAAGGATAAACAACTAGGTTGTCGGATCCCACACATAGCAATACACGTCACACGTACGCATAACATGCAAGTATGTGCTGTAGAACATGGCATCACAACATAACTCAAACTCATATAGATAAAGGCCCAAAAGAGCCACATAGCATTTAATTCAAATAGGGGTCTCATGACCCATCATTCAGAGCATACAAGCAACGAAAGCATTACATGTCTGAGTACAGACAACTACAAAAGAAAAAGGCTGAGAAGCCTGACTATCTACAAGGCCCTCCCAAGGGTACAAGATCGTAGCTGAGGTAACAAGTTACTCGTCAAAGTCCAAGTGGTACTACTAGTAAGACATATGTCTCACCTGCAAAACATAAATAAAGCAAATGTGAGTACAAAGGTACTCAGAAAGACTTACATTAGATCCTATCATACATGCATTCGTATCAAGAAGGTAATGTGGGGTTTAGTTGCAGCAAGCCAGCTTTGACCCAGAGGCTATCCTGTTCTACGACTACGAGAAACTTCTTTGAGGTGAGGCAGCGCACACGAGTCCACTAATCACCACAGCAATACACTACTATGGATTCATCCCCGTCTCTCTATGAGAAGGCCATCCATAGCACTCACACATGTCTTGAGCATTTAGAGTATCCACTTTAAGTTGTCTATGTACCATGTAAGCATCCAAGAAGTCCATAACTGAGGACACGACTATTCGAATAGATCACGATAACCCTGCAGGGGTGTACTTCTTCACACATGCTCTCACCGCTTATCACCATGTACACGTCATGTACCTCGGCAATCTTCAAGCGGAAGCCTGGCGAGGGTGTCGGCCACGACTTGACTAACCACGCAAGACTCTAGTCCAGGTTTATCGCCTATTCGGATTCCATCCGCAAGGAGATCCGTCCGGGGTATCGCTCACGGCCCCAAACGATGTGAGCAGGGTTCCCAAGCCCACCATCCGGGTGCCACTTGGTACACCGTGCCACTATGCCTAGTCTGTACCAAGCCCACCTGTCCAGGTGCCACTTGGTAGACTACTAACTCTACCTAAAAACACCAGAAACTAATTGCAACTCCTGGACAGAGATCAAGTTGGTTAATAAGTCGAGAGGGGCACTTAAGCATTCCAATGTGTGGTAGTAGCTAGTCATTGGAAAACATACACGGAACTCAGTGCTTAAGGACGGTTCCAGTGAGACAACCCACCATGTACTCCTACATGGCCTCTCACCGCTACCTTTACCAAATCGTGTTCACACGCTTAACTCTCAGCACCAGAACATATCGTAACACTCAAATTCATTCACGATGAATCAGACCTAACATACTCTAAGCAATAGCAGGCAATGCATGGTAGGAACACAACATGGCCCAATCAACTCCTACACATGCTAGTGGGTTTTAACTATTTACTGTGGCAATGACAGGTCATGCAAAGGAACGGGTTCAACTACCGCAACATAAAGTAGCAGTTGAATCGTTGTTGTCCTAATGCAATAAATGAGAGCGGGAGCGAGAGAGTAGGATTGTCTCGGAATGAACAAGGGGGTTTGCTTGCCTGGTAGATCAACAGGGGGGCACTGCTCCTCAGACAGGTACTCTGGAGCACTCTCCGGAGCAGGACCTATCGAGAAGGAACGGTGTCGACAATCAATACTCAATCATATGCAACAATATGATGCATGAATATGGCATGAATATGTGATGTGTTTGAGCTAATGCATTTAGCATTCAACTTGGAAGAGGTCCATTTGAACCAAAGGTTCAAATGCAACTCTAATTTAAGTCCCTTTAAATTCCATAAGTGTGTTTTCATATATACAACATGTAGAGGTTGGTTTGTCATGCATGAAAATGATACAGATGTATAGATTGAATTTTTCTGATCATTTTTCATATATAACTTACTTCAATCTGAGCTACGGTTAAATTTCTATGAATTTTTGAAGTTTATATCATTTTCTGGAATTTCCTGATTTATTTTAAAACCAGAAAATGAATAACCGCGTCAGCACAGCGTCATGCTTGCATCAGCAGGTCAATGGTGCTGACCAGTCAATCCTGACGTGTGGGGTCCACACGTCAGTGACTCAGTTAGTTAGCAAGGGGTTTATTTGGTTTAATTAGGATTAGTGGGCGCCGGGCCCACTGTCAGTGTCAGGGGTGGTTAGCAAAATGGTGATTAGCCTTAAGCTAATCACCTGGCAAGTCGAGCCCGCACGTCAGGCCGGCAAGGTCATCGCCGGCGACCTCAGGACACGGCGGCGTCCGCGTTACAGTCCACCGGGGCGGTGGCTAAGGGCACCGGGACGAAGCCCGTGCTCTCCTGCATCCAGCGGAGCAGGTAGGAGGAGAAGGGGTGGCCGAAGCTCGCTGGAGCGGAGCTCGGGGCGGCGGCCGGGGCACGGCTTTGAACGGGAGCGAGCTACGGGGCACAGCAGGGGCTGCGGAGGGCCTCTACGGCCTCCTGGTGTCACCAGGAACACAGTGACGCGCGTGGGAGCGGCTGGCTCTGGCTCTGGCCACGGTGGCTCCATGGCTGGCGGCGATGAGGTCACGGGCGCGGCAGCTGAGCTAGCTAGGCGGGGAAAATGAGCACGGGGAGGAGGAGAAAACGAAGTAGAGCTCACGGGGATACCGTAGACGTCGTCAGCGAGCTCGGGGAGGGTCGAACGCGAGCGGACCGTGGACGGTGATCTCGGGTGGCCGGAGACAATGATGATGGCAATGGCGGCGCTCCAGGGCCTCCGGAGGCTCGTGGCTCGACAAAGAGTTAGACGGAGACGTGGCGGAGCGTCTGGGCACGAAGCGAGGGCGAGGCCATGACGGTGGGCGTGGCAACGGCGAGCGGTGGCGACGGCGGCCCTCGGGCGTTCGCGGGAGAGAGAGAGAGAGGAGGGGAAGAAGAACATAGGAGGTGGGCGCGATCCAGACGCAAGGGGAATCTTATCCCCTCATCCCGATGTCGACAGAAGCAGGAGGTGGCGCAGCGCGTGGGTGCGCACGGTGACCACGTGCCCCTGGCCTCCTGACGAGAGGTAGGGGGTGACTGGCGTGGCCAGCTGGGTTGCCAGGTAGGAGGCCCAGGTAAGTATTTCCAGAAATGATTTCTGAGGGTTTCACAAATCCCCAATTCAAATTTAAATGAAATTTCAACATGATGCACACATGGATGTGACAACTCGCCCCCACTTGAAAGAATCTCGTTCCAAGATTCAGGAGTTGGCGGAAAGAAAGTGGGGTACTCAAGTCGAAGACGATCTTCACACTCCCAAGTAGCTTCTCTCTCGGAATGATGAGACCACTGAACCTTGAGAAACTTGATGTTATGACGTCGAGTGACACGCTCTGCTTAATCCAGAATGCAGACGGGGTACTCTCGATAAGTGAGGTTATCTTGGAGATCAAGCGTTTTGTGGTCCACTCCACGGATGGGATCCAAGAAGCAACGCCTGAGTTAAGAGACGTGGAAGACATCATGTACTCGGGAAAGATGTGGGGGTAGTTCCAACTGGTAGGCAACCTCTCCTCTTTTAGTGAGAATGCGAAAAGGACCAATGTAACGAGGAGCCAACTTGCCCTTGATACCGAAACGGTGGGTACCCTTCAAAGGAGTAACCCCAAGGTAAGCCTTGTCGCCAACTTCATAAGCCACTTCCTTATGACGGCGGTCATACTGGCTCTTTTGACGAGATTGGGCTGTTTTCAAATTCTCACGAATGACACGAACTTGTTCTTCTGCCTGCTGGATCATATCCGGTCCAAAGAATTGTCTTTCACCGGTTTTTGACCAGTTCAAAGGTGTTGCACATCTTCGTCCATATAAAACCTCAAAAGGAGCTTTCTTGAGGCTGGATTGGTAGCTATTGTTATAAGCAAACTCGGTGAAGGGAAGACACTTCTCCCAATCCATACCGAAAGAGATAACACAAGCTCTAAGCATGTATTCAAGAATTTGGTTGACCCTTTCCACCTGACCACTTGATTGGGGGTGGAATGCGGTACTGAAGGAAAGATGGGTGCCCATGGCAGTTTGGAAACTCTCCCAGAAATGAGAAGTGAAAAGACTACCATGGTCTGAATTGATCTCTAGTGGGACACCATGAAGTGAAACTATTTGAGAAATATATAAGTCAGCGAGCTGACTAGCAGTGATACTCTCTCGAACAGGTAGGAAGTGAGCCACTTTGGAAAGACGATCAATGACTACGAAGATAGCATTATTCCCTCTCTTGGTCCTGGGAAAGCCGGTGATGAACTCCATACCAACTTTATCCCATTTCCACTCAGGAATAGCTAAAGGCTGAAGGGTGCCAGCAGGCCTTTGATGCTCTGCCTTAACGCGACGACAAACGTCGCAGTTAGCAATGAACTGAGCAATTTCTCTCTTCGTCCTAGTCCACCAGAACCTCTCGCGTAGGTCCTGATACATCTTAGTACTACCGGGATCAATCGTGAGAGGATATTCATGAGCCTCCTTAAGAATCAGTTGTCGCAGATGTTGATTCTTGGGAACCACCAAGCGATTCTCAAAGAAAACAACACCTCGATCATCCATAGAGAAACATCCACCAACTCCCTTCTTAATGTTTCTCTTGATGCGGATAACACCCCTATCAAACTTCTGGTCAGAAATGATCTGATCCTCAAGGGTAGGTTTCGCCACCAAGGTAGAAAGGAATCCGTGAGGAGCAATGTGAAGATTAAGCTTACAGAATTCCTCATGGAGAAGTGGTTGGCCCTGCTGCAACATAAGATTGTTGCAATAGGACTTACGACTTTGCGCATCAGCCATGACATTGCCCTTGCCTGGGGTGTAGGTAATCCCTAAGTCATAATCTGAGATCAACTCCAACCAATGTCTTTGCCTAAGGTTCAGATTTGGTTGGGTGAAGATATACTTGAGACTCTGGTGGTCGGTGTAAATCTCGCAACGTTTACCGAGAAGGTAATGCCGCCATGTCTTAAGTGCATAGACTACGGCTGCAAGCTCTAGATCATGTGTAGGATAATTCTCCTCATGTGGATGCAACTGTCGATATTCATAGGCAATCACATGGCGATCTTGCATAAGAATGCAACCTAGTCCCTGTCGTGAGGCGTCGCAGTAGATAACAAAGTCTTTAGTGAAATCCGGTGGCACAAGTATGGTAGCAAAAGTCAGGCATCTTTTTAGTTCCAGAAAACTGTACTCACACTATGGGGACCACTCAAACTTTTTATCTTTCTTGAGAAGTTCCGTGAGAGGTTTGGCCACTTTGGAGAAGTTCTCAACGAAGCGGCGACAATAACTGGCTAGACCAAGGAAACTCCTACTTGTTTAACTGTTTCAGGTGGAGTCCAATCAAGAACGGCTTGAACTCTCTCGGGATTGACAGCAATGCCCTTACCAGATATCACGTGGCCTAGATAAGTCACTTCTGGCAACCAAAATTCGCACTTGGAGAACTTGGCATAAAGGTGGTGCTCTCTCAGTTTCTCTAACACAAGTCTAAGATGTTCGGCGTGCTCTTCCTCGTTCTTAGAGTAAATAAGAATATCATCGAGGTAAACCACGACGAACTTATCTATGTACTCCATGAAGATCGAGTTCATCAAGCGGGAGAATGTAGCTGGAGCATTGGTTAGACCAAAGGACATGACGGTGTACTCGTACTGGCCATAACGAGTGACAAAAGCCGTCTTAGGAATGTCCCCATTTCTGATCTTGATTTGGTGGTAGCCTAACCTCAAATCCATCTTTGAAAAGACTGAGGATCCAGCGAGCTGATCATATAGGTCGTTGATCCTGGGGAGCGGATACTTGTTCTTTATCGTGACCAAATTAACGGGACGATAATCTACAACCATTCAGTCCGTACCATCCTTCTTCTTGACGAAGAGGACGGGGCAAGCCCAGGGAGAAGAACTAGGACGGATGAAACCTTTTTGCAAGGATTCATCGAGTTGTTTCTTAAGCTCGGCTAGCTCTAAGCATGCCATCTTGTAAGGTCTCCTAGAAATTGGGGCGGTTCCTGTGATAAGATCTATGAAAAACTCTACATCTCTGTCAGGTGGAATACCTGGCAGTTGCTCTGGAAAGTCATCCGGAAAGTCACGGACTACTGCAATATCTTCAAGGTCTGGAAGAGGGCTGGCATTAAGAGAATAGAGTTGACGCTTTGCAACTCTAGTGGAGACAGTGACTAACTTGCCAGATGGGTGTGTAAGCTGAACAGACCTAGTGTAACAGTCAATCTTGGCATAATGAGCTTTCATCCAGTCCATACCCAAGATGATGTTAATATCTGTAGACTTGAGGGCTATAAGTGATGCAAGGAATACAAGTACGTCAACAAGGATTTCATTACCATGGCTTACACTACAAGTTTGCCATTTGGATCCAGGAGTTTGAATGACTAGTGGAGAGGGCATATCACAAAATGAAATGTTGTGCAAGTTAGCATAGCTTTCAGAAATGAAGGAATGAGATGCTCCAGTGTCGAACAGAACCGATGCCGGATGACAATCGACAAGGAGTGTACCAAGAACGACATCCGGATCATCATGAGCGTCTTAGCTGAGACGTGATGCACATGTCCACATTCAGTGGAAGCAGACTTGACACTGATCATCTTGCGTGATGGCTTACCATGAAGAACAGACTCCTCGGGCTGGGTGGAGCATAGTTGGCTTGAGAGCAGTCACGTGCATAGTGTCCTGGCTCTCCACATGTGAAGCAAGTCCCTGAAGTAGGACGTGCATAGTGTCCTGGCCCTCCACATAGTTGTCTTGAGAGCAGTCACGTGCATAGTGTCCCGGCTCTCCATAGGCATGGGTGTAGCATACTGTTGAACTGGGTGAGGTGCCACACAAGAAGGCCTCGGTGTATAACCGGGTGGAAGAGCGGAGTTTGGAACCCAGATCCGGCGCTTCTGAGAACTAGAACCGGAGGAAGAACCCAAATCACGGTTATGCTTACGAGACTCCTTGTAAGTGAGTTGAGCTGTCTCTGCATTAATGGCCTTGTTCACAAGATCCTAGAATGTATTGCAATGATGCAAGTGAAGATCACGATGCAACTTGGGGTTGAGACCCTTCCGGAACCTAGCCTGCTTCTTGGCGTCCGTGGACACTTCTTCTGTAGCATAGCGGGCGAGGTTCTCAAACTCTCTACTGTAAGCATCAATAGCCATCTTACCCTGGGTAAAACTACAGAACTCTTCTCTCTTGCGGTCAATGAGAGCTTGAGGAATGTGATGCTCGCGAAAAGCCTCAGTGAAATCTCTCCAGGTGGGTATCTGGCCAGCTGGAAGCATAGCCTCATAGTTCTACCACAAATGACTAGCAGGACCTTCCAGGTGGTATGTAGCATAGGTGACCTTGTTATCTTCAGCTACGTTCGCGGAACGTAGCTTATGAGTGATGCTACGGAGCTAGTCATCTGCATCGAGTGGTTCAATGGAATGATGGAAGGTAGGTGGTTTCAAACCAATGAAATCATAGATGGTCGCTGACTCTTTGCACTGGGATGTAGGATATAGTACAAGGAAAATACTATCTCCTAAACTCCTAGGACAATTCCGGCAGCATAACGTCAGTAAAATGCTCAAAATGAGACATTATGCAAAAGACGGGGTAGCACCATACTCAACATCATCACTCAAGGTTCTGAGATATTACTAAATAGGCTACACCGGAGGTACTCGAACTGGAATATGACTTTGATCAACCAATCCTAAGAGACTAGGGAGTAGTAACACGTGATCCTGATAGACAGAAGAGAAATCCTAGTTCCTTAACCCCGTAGGAAAGATAGGATGACTCATATTAGAAGGGCGGGAGGTGAAAGGAGTAAAAAGAGCCTTATGTTCCCTTCCATAATCAATTCCCCTATATAGCTAAAGAATTTCTAGACCCAACTTCAACCAGGTTGGCTTGGTAATCCTACAGGCAGTTAGGCTCTGATACCAAAGCTGCCGGGACCCCGATTCTAAGTCACACCAATCTAGCATGTAACACCTCATATCACTTTGCGGCCTCACGCACGGTATTCCCATGGGTGTCGCCTTACCATGGCCCGGGACCGTTTGCGCCTTTTGGCTCACGTATATGATAGTGTCGCTAGCATCCATGTGACAGAGAACCCAGGCCGACATGACTAGTCGTGAACCCAAAGTGGCACTAACTTACGGGGACATGCATACATGAATCAACATCGAGTATGTCGGTCAGCATCATGCGAATCCGGGCTGTAGCACTGGGCTAACAGGACTCCGGTGAACCGGGCTGTAGCAGGCTAGGCAGGACTCCGGATGTCACCACGTGACATTTCACCGAAGGGACAGACAGAAGAACGAAGCGAATCACATGCCGGCCAGTCTAAGTGTTCCAGAGCAGTAGTGCTGGGCTAGCAGGATTTCGGGTAAACCAGGCTGTAGCGAACTACACTACAAAAAAATACACTTCCGTGATGATACGTGTTTGTCACAGTAGGTCACTTTTTTGTCATGCATGTACATCCATGACAAATTTATGACAGAATCAAGATAGCCATACCTGTGCTGTCGTAGAAGTGTTCCATGAGATTACCAAAATTATCATCACGGAAGTGTCCACTTCCATGACGATAAATCACGCGTCACAGGAGTGCTTTCGTCAAGGGTGACCGACACATGGCATCCACCGTAACGGAACACCGTTAAGCTATTGGGTCAGGTTTTTGATCCGATAACCCGTTAACATCCCCGACCAATGGGGATTTTCCACATGTAAAATCATCATTGGCTGGAGGAAACACGTGTCAGCTCATCGTTGGGACAGATGTCAACCACTCATTGGACGGAAGGCACCTATGATAAGTCGACACGTGGCACGGCCCAATAGAGGCCCATTCCTATGAAAAGGTCGGCCCGTTTGACTTGGTCAAAAGGTGGCGGGACGGCCCATGGAAAGCTTCTTAACAGCCTGTTCGCATATAGCCTATTTACAGCCCGCTAACCCAAGACCCGTTACGCCCTATCCGAATTAGGCCCAGTAGCGTCATCTGGGCCATCCAATATGATTCCAGCCCGTTTTGACTTCTAGCCCATGTATGACCCATGACGTCTTTCGCCCCATATGAGGCCCTATGTAACTCTTGGCCAATTAACGGCCCGTGGTGAAACTGGCCCGTAATGAACAATGTATCAGTTTACATCCATTAACGGCCTGTGGTGAAACTGGCCCGTAATGAACAGTGTATCACTTTATACCCATTAATGGCCCGTTATTCTGTTGGGCCATTTCCAGCCCATGTTATCTTTCAGCCTTCTCAGAGCCCATTTATTCTTGGGCTCCTTTCCAGCATTCGTTTACTTATGGCCCATTACTGTCATTTTCTACTTGTGGGTCAAATTCAGCCCGTGGTTACAGTCGGCCTGTTTGTGGTCCCTTAATACGTTGGGCCATTTTCATAGCGTCATCAAATACGGCCTATTAATGATGGCCTGTTACGGTCGGCCCATGAACGGACGATTCCAACTCTAGCCCGTTTACGGCCATAATGCGGCCTCTTATTGGCCCATGTTTGGCCAATCGATCATACGGCCCGTATAAGGCCCATTGATGATACGGCCCATAGAAGGCCCATTGTTTCTACGGCCCGTAGAAGGCCTACTGTTTCTACGGCCCGTAGAAGGCCCACTGTTTCTACGTCCCGTAGGAGGCCCAGTGTCACTACAGTAAATATTAGCCCATGGTTATTGTGGCCTAGTTTTAAGAAATAGGTTATTGCAGCCACTAGTTAACCGCGGAAAAAGAACTGCAATGACTACAAGCAAACAAATAAACAAAACAACAAGGAAATAAATAAGCAAGAAACTAACGCTAGGCTATCATGGCTATTACACATATTACATCCACTGGGCATCAAAGTTCGCCACCAGTGCAAATATAGGGAACAAAGCAGCATATCATATACACTGGCCGTCAAAATTGGCCACCAGTGCAAATAAACGCGGCAGCAAAACAAGAGCGTAACTGAAACAACTTCAGAAGAGCTCAAGAAACATTATCGTGGGTATCCACCAAGCTGGCAATAAGCTTGGCAAGCTGATTAGCTTTGTCCTATTTGGCGCTAAAATCCTCCAATGCTTGCTATTGCACCAGAAAGTATGCATCTGAATGCTCCAGGGACTTCCACAGTCCTTCCGCTTCTTGTCGCAGCACAGATGATCGATGTCTTTCAGCTTGTAGTTGAGACTCAAGAAACCAAACTGATTCAGACAGTGAGTTTGAATAACTTGTGCAAGCTGTAGTGGCCAGTAACTCCAACACTAAACCAAGACAGGATGTGTCACTATCCTGAACCTTATCCGCATTACTTCCTTTACCGTTGCTTAATAAGGCACTCTTCCCCAATATTCTGTCAGCATTCTAAAAGAAGAAACAAGTAGACACATAACAAGTTTAGCATGTACTAGTATATGAAACTCATTTCGGTGAACCAGTTCATTAGTAAGGTGGACAGGATTAAACTATCAAGTCTTCTATTGCCAAGTACTAGTACATAATAAAAGCATCAAACAAACATATATCTATGTCCTATGGTAGCAATGGAATTTTAAATTAGAACAGTTGTTCTTCAGGTTTAGGCACTTGTTCTACATGAACAGAGTATAGTAAGACGCAAGAATATAATACTTAAAAATAGAAAATGAGCTCATAGACCTTACCACATTCTTAGTTCGGGACCAGTACAGAACAAGGCGTTCCCAGTCATCGTCCAGTAAATGTGTCTCAGGAGAACGTAAAGGAATTTTATGAGTTTCTTTGCCGGTGAAGTACGTTTTCTTCAGGTAATTCCGATAATGCCACCAAGCATTCTTGAAGATAGCGGAGGTATTAGCACAGGTTACCTCATCCTGAGTTTCCAAATCGGTCCTTCTCTATAGAAAAAAATGGGAAAATTTGCTGTATTATAACCATCATGGAGGTAGGATGTATGGGACGAAGCAAAGTAATTGCCATGAATAACATTACTTACACATAACTCCTGGGCAAACACCTGCAACTGGCATTTTCCTTCATCTTCAGTATAATATTTCCTAGATGGGAAGATACGCACATACGATTTAACAACATCAAATGCGATAGATGCTAAACTACGACTAGTTGGTTGTGCTTCCTCCATAGGAATATGCGTACTAACTGGTGGAGTTTGGGTTCGCCGTGATAGTACTGGCCCTATGGGCACTGGAGTTGCCTTACTAACTGCTCTTGTTTGGGAGCTCTGTGTGGAGATGGTGTTGTGTCAACAGGAACTGGGTTACTATCGGCTGGGGTTGGGGTTAGATTGGGTGAAGCTGGTTCTCTGTCCATCGTAGTAGGGGTACAATCTGCGAGAGTTTGGGTTATGTGTGGTAGGGCTGGTTCTTGTGCATGTACAACCGGGATGCTATCTCCACCAAGAGGTAGCACTGTTTTATTTTAAGACCGTGTTTTTAGTCCGCTAGATACTGGCATCACCCGCTCCAATTCAAATGGCTGATAAACAAGAAACATAGTTGAATGTACAGACATTGTATGAGAGAGAGATGCAATAGATAGTGTGGAAAAAAGAGGGCATGAAATAGTTGACATGTATATTGTTTAACTAAAACGGATAGCATGACATAATTTCACATATATGATGTCTATCTAAACTGGATAGCATAGCATAACATAATTCAAAGATATGATGAATAACTAAACAGGATCGCATGACATAATTCACCTACATGTTATCTAAGTAATCAAGATCGCATCATTTAATTCACATATGTGATTTATATGCTAAACAGAGGACATTCGATATGATGTCTGAACTGAGAACATGGTGTTGAATATTGTGTATATGATGTCTAAACTATGCAATGCAAGACACCGTATGCATGATATGAGTAGTATAACCATGCCAAGTTAGAGCATACACCTCAGTGGGGGAATAGGACTGGTCATCTGTCTCTGAATCCATCTCTGAGGAGCTATCGGGACCCAACAAGAGATCTGCTTCGACAGGTAGCACTATCTGCTCTGAAGGCCTTGTTTTCACTCCAGATTTTTCCATCTCCCACCCAAATGGCTGATTCACAGGAAGAGTAGTTTAATGTACAAACATTTTCGACAAATGGAAATGTAATGAAGAAAAGGATGGGCAAGATATCATTCAAATATATGATGCCTGGTTAAACAAGATGGCATTGCACATTTCACATATATTATGGCTGGCTAAAATACATGAGACTGCA
This sequence comes from Triticum urartu, assembly GCF_056163025.1. Lineage (NCBI taxonomy): Eukaryota > Viridiplantae > Streptophyta > Magnoliopsida > Poales > Poaceae > Triticum > Triticum urartu. Next base: position 192,527,986 of record NC_141877.1, on the reverse strand, counting down.
TAATTCCCATATATGATATAGAAACTAAACAGGTGGCATTACAGAACATGTCTAAACTAAGCAGATGACATATATGATGTTAAAAGTAGGCACTGCAAGGCAACATATGCATGATATGACTAACATCATCATGCCAAGGTAGAGCAAACACCTTGGGGGGTAAATAGGAGTGGTCAGCGGTGTCCGAATCTGCCTCAGAATAGATATCTTCCTCTGGATTACAATCTGGAGAGGGGTGGGGAGGGTTTGCCATTGAACCCACCATGGAGCAATGTCTGCATGACATTGTATTGCCGCGCAAAACTCTTCTCTTTTTCTCTACATGTTCAACATGACTGTGTACAATATCTGACATGCATACAAAAAAATATGGTGAGATTATGTAAGGAGAGCATGTAGAAATTTCGAGTGATGGTAACAACCAGTGGATAGATGTTTTTCCGTTGAACCAAAATAGACCTAATGGATCGACGTGAATGTATAGTAATAAGTGATGCAACAAGTGTACAACCTCTGTGCCGTAGCCGTGTTGACCTCAGCATCATTGGGTTGGTCGGTGAAGAAGTTGAGGCAGAGGTGGCTGTCGGAGGTGTGGAGGAAGATCTGAGGAATCTGTAGATGGCGTCCAGGGCACTGCTCTGTTGTGACGGATCATTCTGTCGTTGGAGCTGCTCCAGTGAGCCGTAAGACGACAAGGCTGAAGCAGCACAAGACAGACATCGTCAATCTCAAGCGGGATTCTAATAGCATCTCCAATAGATGATGTAAAATGGATGTAAAATTAACATCACCAAAAACCACCTGACTACAACAGATGAGGTAAAAACTGTTGACTCTGAACTTAACTGTCGAAACTGAAATTTACTGTGGAATCTAAATTCTACTGTCGAAACTAAACGCAATGGTAGCAGAGAGGCACTTGACATGTAGTTTGGGGAGGGCCTACAGTTCATATTCAACCTGCACCCCCCTGAGCCGCCAGCCACCACAGGCCGAACCGCAGGCCCCAGCGCCGCCTCGCCGCCCCGAAACAACTAGCCACCGCCGCCCCGGCCAGCCCTCTAGGCCCCCTGCCCCCACCCTGAACCCTAAGATAGATAGTGGGGTACCTCTCCGGCGAGCCCCCGTCCCCTCTACGGGTGGTTCTTCCTTAACCCCGGCAAGCCCCCCCCCCCAACCCCTGAAAATCGACTAACCCAAAAGTCGATTCAGTCAACTGAAGTGTGGCTTAATCAGAGCAGAGCAGCAGCACGAGCGAGGGGGAGAGCAGCAGCAGCAGCTGGGCGAGCGAGCGATCGAGCGAGAGCCGGAGCAGCAACAACAAATCTGGCTGGTATGGACGCCGCCGCCGAAGGGGCCTCGCACTGGGAGAGAGCCACCGTGGAGATGTTGCGCGCGGCGCCAGTTTCAAGGTAGCCGCTCCATGGGGGTGCGGGATGGAGCACCGTCGGTGCCGGGAGGTCGACTTAAGGAGAAGGTGCGATGTGATGAGTGTACAACCTCTTTGGTGGCGCCGAGTAGGCCTCGGCTTCGTCCGAGGAGTCGGTGAGGATGCTGCGGTTCCGGTGGAGCAGGTCAAGGCGGCACTGTGGGGATGGAGCAGCCGCGATAGACGAGGCGATCGTCGGAGCAACTCCTTGGAGTTGGAGGACGGGGCGGCTGAATCGGCGGGACGGCGAGATGGACGAGGGATCCTCATACGGGGAGGTGGACGAGGGACGTCGAGCTGTTGCGCTGGACGACGTCATCGGGGAAAAGGCTCTGGCTGGGCAGCGGTGACGGGGCGGACGAAGGAGGGTGGGGTTTCGCGGCTGGAGCGGAGAGGTTATGGCGGCCTAGGATTTCGAATGGCGAAAAGTGGGCGATGGGAGGGGGTGAAGCATGACTTAGGAACGCGCTTGTCCAAAATGTAGGGTGTGTTACAAAAGTACCCCCCACCGATTTGAACTAGCGGCCCTTTCGGCTCAGGGTTAGAAGGGGGATTTCGCGTGTCGGGATTTGGCCGCTGGAGGGAGTTTTCGCGCGCGTTGTAATTTCGGGATAGCAAGGCGCCGGTTGTTAAGGCGCCAGTTTTGGGAGCACGATATCTGAATTTTCAGGATATAACAAAACGCGGGTTGAATTTTAGGGACAAGCCTAACGTGTAGTAATATTGTACTTGTACGTACCAAATCAATTCGCACTTCCCTCAACCAAAAAGAAAACAAAAAAAATAGAACTATTCACACCACACAAAGATAGAGTCTTGCCCCATTTTACTATACAAATGGTATTCAAAGCTACTGCCTCCTTCCATCTATATAGGGCCTAATGCGTTTTTCGATGCTAACTTTGACCAAATATTAGAGCAATGATATACGACATGCAACTTACACAAAGCACACCATTAAATTCGTCTGTGAAAGGTTCTTTCAATGATATAATTTTCACATTGTGCATGTCATGTACTATTAATCTTGTCAATAGTCAAAGGCGGTCTTAAAAATCTCATTACGCCCTATATAGATGGAAGGAGGGAGTATGAATCCATGTTATGTCTGATTAAATTTTTTTGCTTGCTGTATAATGCATGTAACCTACTCATACCAACATTTTAGTGCATTCCAAATGTCTAGACTACTGCTGCAATTCGAACTAAATTTGAATTCATTTCTCTATTTCAATAAGAATCTACAATCATGATTGTTGCCAACTTCAACCATCATAGTTTCCTTGCTATCCACCAGATATAAATCAGACGGCCTATAATGCAGGATGGCAGGCACACCATCATCAACAACTCCGTTTTTTTATAAGAGTAGAGATAAAACATATTAAATATAGTATACCATGTTCATAACCACACCATGTGTATCACCGTTATATATATTCACACATCCGTCGGTTTGAAACACTATGATAAATTCTTCAAATATCCGAATTCGCTTTTTATAATGAAGTATATATGATCTATATTCGTCTTTTACACCCACACAACCCTCTTATCTTTGTAGCTAGCGCTAACTTTCTCTTGTGCATGCACACGCCCGCATCCCTCTCACCCTCCCTCAGCATTCTCTAGCTCCATCGCGCAAATTCGTCTTTTCACTTTAGGTCGTTCATCCACGGTGTGTGTAGGCCCCCCAGCTCCTTCTTTACGGCACACATCGACCGATATGCCTCTCTAGCCACGTGTGCCTAGCACAAACACAAGCTTCCCCTCTTCTCTTGTCACCATCCATGCCTCACTCCAACCACTCTTTTCATCGTTCTCGTACTCGCACACTCCTCCCCCTCGATATAGTATGCCTCTCGTACTACCTCCTACATGCATCCCTCTCTCTCTATCCTTCTCCTCGTGCCTCATTTTCTTCTAACACACACATGCATGTATACGATCGATCTCCCAACATATACCTAGATCGACTTTAACTACCCCCCCATCGATTGACGTACCTCACAAGTTATGTCTCTCCTTTATCTTACAAAGGGTGATTGATCTCCCTATGTAGTTACGTCTGCTTACCACAGCCACATCGTCCCCCCTTATCATTCGTGCATGCCTCCTGACCCGTCTCTCACACGCACGTGCACAGACAACAAGCAGCCATCTCCTCTCTTATTGATATTGCGGGCGTGCCCTCCGTTTTTCTAGCAAGCCTATCCCACCATTTGTTAGAAGCAACTCCACTACCACCCCCTCCAACACTCTAGCTCTGCCTCTCTCCCAACCTTATTCATCTCCTGCACATATGCATGGGTGTCGATCGATCTCCCTTAATACATGAGGCAGATCGATCTCCTTAATACATGAGGCAGATCGATCTCCTTAATACATGAGGTATGCCTCTCTCCTCCTCCACACATATACCAGCCATTGAACCTCTATAGTTAATTGGGCCTCCCTCTTCCCCCACCACACACCGATAGTCGAGCGCTGCAGGTAGGTATCCATGCCACAGAGACAAACTGCACATGTCCCATCTCACGTTCCAGTAGGCCAACCACTCTATATCTTTGACGTGGGCCCACACAAATTCGATGGCACTCTTTATCGATCGTGCGCGCACACACACACACACATCATCCCTCTCTTCGATTCTATGGACACCTCAAGCCGATGATACCTCCACTCTCTTCTCGTGGATCGCCCCCTCTATACATAAGTTATATCCAGGACTCTATTTCACACACATTTCATATGTTAAATTTTTTGATTGACCCCCCCCCAAAAAACTCTCAAGAACCCACACACTATATCTCTCTAGGTTTGTATCTCTCTCACACAACCCCACGTAGGTGGTGTACGTATACAAGAAGAGAATAGGTGTACCGTGCACATACTGATGCTTCGTGCCCAGCCACACCCGCGCGGGTACACGGTGGAGCTCATTTCTTTACGAAATGGCAGCCCACGCGCTAATTTGAACGCCTGTAGCAGTTGTTTACCTAGGGAGGTCGTGTACCATGCGTGCACGAAACAAAGTTCGACTTGACGCATTGCCGCGTTCTTTCTAAATAAAGTTATAGCGCTCAATGGCACGTACATAGAATATAAAACGATTTTTATGGAGGAAAAGGTAGTCCGCTCTTCAGATTATCTCACACAAGGCTCCGGTGGCCTCTCTCTCTCTCACCGTTGGTCACTGATCCGGCCGCATCCCGTCCGCCAGGGGAAAGGGAGGAAGTGCATCGTTTCTCCATTCGACGATGCTGAGGCAGCACGTCCCGATCTGCGGTACACGGTAGGGCCTACACTGCCTTCTTGTAGATTCCGCCCGCCGCCGCTCACCTAGTTACGTCCCGACGACCTCCAGGTATCCCCTCCGGCCTTGCTCCACTGCCCGTTCTCCCACGTCGCTGCATGTGGATCTTCCATAGTTCTTTGCCCAAAACGTCGCTCGTCTGGTGTACTTTCCATATTGCATTCTCGTCCTCACACCGTTTTAGACAAACACAACCGTGTTGTTATCTTCCCTTAGGACAAGGAATATGCTTCTTTTTTGTTGTCGCATGTGTCATCAACTGTTATTGGCCAGTAATTGTTTCCTTTCTACCTCTTTTTTGCAAACAGGGCTATCCATTTCACGTCGTTGCTATTGTGACCTTTTGGTGAACTGCACAAATCACTTTTTTCTTAAGAGTGTTTTGTGCAGTTGTACTAAAATGTCACACGGGCAACGTCTCTACATTTCAGTGCGACTGCACAAAGGGAGATTGGTTTTGCTCCATCCTCCTCATCCAACTCTGAGCCTAATATTCTCCAACTAGTTAGTCTTAAGAGAGACTGCAAAGGTGACCGACTTCTATTTGTGTGTTTATTGTTTCATCAACAGTCCTCTATTATCGTAATCACACTTGATATCTTTGGAACAGGGACGCTCAGCTCTATTTTAGTGGAACTACACAAAATGATCGGAATGTTGCATGCTCCAGACAGCTACTTTTTTCCCAACATGCCTTGTTGATTTAGACAGAGCTAGGGGTACGTTGCTGCCAATGAAAGCATGGATCAATTTTAATTTCACACCTTCTCACAACTTTGTCTTTAGTTGTGATGTAATTATTAGCTCTGATCTGCTAAGAATTGACATGCATTAGCAAGGAAGTTAGTTTTTTATTGTTTCCGAAAGAGCATCGATGGCAAGACACACGAAACAAAAGCTGAAAGCTCACACCATTGTACAATTCCGTGTCACTGGAAAATTATTTGTATAGTACGTCAATTATGTAAACTAATGATGCAAGCTTGATAGCATTGCCAGAAGCCTCTTCATCATCCAGATCCATGTGCCATGCACGAAATTATACTCCTTCGTTCCTAAATATTTTTCTTTTTACAAATTTCAAACGGGCATATTTTAGAGTGGATTCACTCATTTTGCTTCGTATGTATACTCCCTCCGTTCCTAAATATTTTATTCGTCTTAACAGAGATTTCAACAAGTGACTACATACAGAGAAAAATGAGTGAATCTACACTCTAAAATATGTCTATATACATTCGTATGTGCCAGTCCATTTGAAATCTCTAAAAAGACAAATATTTGAGAGAGAGAGAGTAGTCACTCGTTGAAATCTCTAGAAAGACAAATACCCGGAGTATATTTAAGAACCAAGGGGGTAGTGCACAACCGCATGGGAGACTCAGCCCGGTCGTTGCGCCGCATTAATAGTGAGTAATGAGTAGTCAAATCATAAGCCCCACCTTTCCCACTGTAAGTTGCTCTCAAGAAGCAACCATCAGTACACTCTTCTTTGAATCCGCTCATACTACTCCATCCGTCACTCTTTATACAGCGCGCTTCAGAAAAAAGAAAAAAAACTATGGGACCAAGGCGACTAGGGAGCGGCCTGAAAAATAGCATTGGTAGTTATAGCACGGCGTCTATTACTAGAGGGAATAATGCGTACACACATGCATGCAGTGCTTCCACCCCGGGTACACACATGCATGCACTCCGTAGTAGTACAGTACATGGAGAGAAAATTGTGGACTTGATTGCAGTTACCATGCCCTAATTAATTGAGCATTATACCAAACGCGTCTAAAGTCTCTCTGGTGGTGGAAATGCATTATAATGAAGCGCGCCCTGTAAACTATGACGGAGGGTGGAGTAGTATGAAGGTGAAAAACCAAGTACGCGTACTACTGCTCCTTCATGAAGCCGGACAATGATGGTACTCCGCATGTTGGGTACAACAGTGTATGCCTTTGAAAATCTGACAATGAATGGACTGATGCATGTCCACCGAGGGTAGGTTGCATTAGTCAAAAGGCGTAAGCAAGCTTCACCTTGTCCTACAAGCTTCTCCTTGTTCTGCGAGTTGACGGGACACACCAAAAAGTAGTGCTAGTCCATACTCCCTCCTTTCCGGTTAATATGGCTTAATCTTTTTTGCGGGTAAATGAGAGAGCTTTATTCATATATAAGCATTCTTAGGATGATTAGCCAAGACATTGGTCACTAGGAAGCGAGGTACCCTGCAAAAAAAGAAGTAGGAAGCGAGGTGTTTCATCAAGCTAGCTCTTGGCCACATTCATAGTGAAGCAAGCACGGTTCGCACGAAGATGCGCCGCAAGGTTTGCTGACCTGTTTACATGCTGAATAATAAAAAAAGAGGAAATATTACTGAGCGCTACTATTTGTAACAGGATATGAGCCAGAATTAAGCGAGAATTGTGGCGAGTGTTCCATGCAATAAACTTCCATTATCACATGCGAGAACCCTCGAAGAGAACCAAATGTGTTGAAGATTGCTTTATCACATTTTAAAATTATAATAAGAGTGTAGACGCTCCTCCATCCGGTTCCTAGTACTAGTATAGTACGTACCTTTATGGACTATAGTAGTAGTACTAGTAAACTTTGCGCTTGGCTGTTCGGGAAGTCAAACAATAATAGCACTAGTAGTATAGTGTATGCTTCTGGCAATCTGACACCGAATTAACTGTTGCACGTCCACCGGCTGAGCAAGGGACAGCTTGCATTAGTCAAAAGTTTCTCCTTGTCCTATGAGCCACCGCGCGCAAGCTTCTCCCGCCCTGCAACCTTCTCCTCGTTCGACAAGTTGACGGGACATAGCAAAGTAATGCTAGTCCATGCTGCCTCCTCTCCGGTTAATATGGATTAATTTCAAACGAGATAAATACACTGTATGTCACTGTATATTTGTAAAAATACGGTCAGTGGACTTCATAATACGCTCATTGCGCTCAATATATATATTTTCCGGTGTTCATACGGTCACTAGCTCACCCTGACTGAGTATGTGTGTGCATGCACGTGTAGGTTGAGCACTTGAGCGTGAACGTGTGTGTTCCGTCATGTGCTCGGACATGCATGCATTAGGGCATCGCACGCATTTTTCCATCCATGTGTACGTGTGACTGTTGCATACACGTAGGGGGAGTACGTGTAGGGGCCACTAAGGAGCAGTCAAATCACACAGTAAGTTAGTCGGAAGAAGCAACCATCATTTCACTCTTGAATGACACGTACACAATATAAAATGCTTGATATGGAGAGAAAAATAAAACCACTATATATACACTAGCAGGAGCCTAAGCTACAAGCCTGCTTGCTTAGGTTTCTCTCTTCACAAGCATAGAACGACGGGCCTGATCCCGCAGCTGGGGGAAGGGAACAATGTTCTGCGTAGACGCGGTCGACATCGGCGAGGGAGAAAAGCCACAGTCGGTGCGTCCCAATCGGGGGTCACCGTGGTATGGGCCGATGCCGCGTCCCAACCCCCCTTCTAGCTACAGCCCAACATCCCAGGTAGTCAATCTTCCTTTTGGAGCCGGCTTTCTCCACTGCCGTAGCTCCATCTCCATGTCGATCTTTCTCTACTTCTACCGGCTTCTACTTGTGATGTGTTTATGTCTGATGAACTAGTGCCAGTACTATTATTCTAATCACACTTCTTCAATATCTTTGCCATTAGGGATTCTCAGGTCGATTTTAGTGGAACTGCACAAAAGCATCGTATGATCCGAGGGTGCCAGCCGTCTTTCCTTCGACAGGTTCTACCTGGCCAGGAAATTAAATCATGTTTAGGGTTTAGGGTTTAAGTCGTAGTGACCCCACCAGTAGTTTTTATATCGTACACGCTCTCACAACTTTTTTCTTTAGTTGTGAAGTAAATATTGGCTATGATCTGTGAATCATTGAGATGCATCAGTATGCGTGTTAGTTTTCCTTTGTATTTGATGGAATGCTGTAACGGGGCAACCTTGGAATAGGAATGAAAATGGAGTGGAAAAGTTTCCGTTTTTCCGGAGAAAAAATGGAAACAGAGAGAAACCAACGTCTCGTTTCGTTGGATCGCGCCATCGAGCAAAACCAACGTTTAAATCACGTCTGTCGTGTTCGTGTCTCACCCTCCTCCACGGCTCGACCCCACACGGTCACTCGGCATGCCACTCACCGCAAACCGAGTAGTATACCATAACTTTCCCGCCTGCTTGTCGATGGATCGCGCCATGGAGTACTAGCACTACTGGAAGAGACTGACGAGTTGGGGGAGGACAGCTAGCTGTAGCACGGACTCCCAAGAACTTACTACTGGAAGAGATCGCGCATGTTGTAGCCGACTATTGTGACCTTTGAACGCGGAGCAGCCGCGTGCACCCGAAAGCGGCGCGGGCGACGCTCTCTCAGCCGGCGCGCCGCAATCAATGCCGGTGCCAGTGAGAGGTCGCGTCCACTCTGGCCGGGCATGAATGCGGCACTGACCGTTTTGGGCAGGAAGCACGCGCGGGTGATGAAGAGGGTTCGGGTTGGTCAGGACCGGCCGTGGCAGCGGTCTAGACGTGCGCAAACAAGAGATGATGTACGTTAATATTGCTGCGTATATAATTAACAACGTAAATAATGTGCAAGTTGGACAAATATGATTAGAGATGGAGATGGAAATGGAATTTTACATAAACGCGGATATGCATGTCTATGTCTATGTGTGTGTGCGCAACGACTCTCGCGACCTGGAAGCGGGGGCGTGTTTTTGATCGAGTTTTCTTTCTTGGTACGTTAGAAAATCAGTTTGTCTAATTCACATATCACATCTAAGCTCCCACAAGTATATAATGTAGCAACAAGAAACAAAAAAACTAGGAAAAGACCACAAACAGAGTGGACATCAACTTATATGTGACATAACTATGTCACATCTAGATGTGTCCTAGACAGACCCTTAAAAAATTGTCCACCAGTTTTCGTTTCTTTTTTTCCGGGAACGCGCGTATTCTATTTAAAACCACGGCTATGGAGAGATTTTTTTACTCCATTATAGCCTCTTGTTTGATAGAGTTCCTCAGGTCTCGCTCTCCCACCCTCTCCATATCAAAACAAGATGACAGTGTCCACTCCATCTCTCTCCTCACCGATGGTCACAGATCCGGCCGAATCCCGTCCGCTGCGGGAGGTGAGGAGGTGCAGCATTGACGTTGTCACCGTCGGCCACGGAGGAAGCCGATGCGCACCGTCCTCTCGGAGCCGGCGCTGGCGCGGATGAAGATCCTCCGCGCCCTTGTTCGCTGTCGTCGTGTGGGCAGATCCCGCCCGCCCGCCTAAACAACATCTCGCCCACCTGAGGTATAACTTCTTGTACTGGTCCAGCTCCCCAGGTCACTGCGTGCGGGTTTTCTTCTATGCGACTACTCCCCAGCTCCCCATGCACAGTAGCTAGGGTTCATCGGCTGGTCCAACATCACCTACTAGTACTATTATAGAGGTAATGCCTCTCAAAAAGTTGTCCTGATTTATGCCTCGGTGGAGGTATACATGTTGTTTCGGCAAAAAGTACATGGTGGTTGTGCGGTCATTGTCCATATGGTGGTAGTACTATCACTGGTTAAATGAAGAAATGCTTTTTTCTTGGGTATCCTGGTTTAGTTCCCATCAAGATAATTATGATGCTTCTGCTTGTTGGTGTACTTTTCATTAATTCTTATTGACAATTGAGATGTCGTTGCTAACCCATTTTTATATTTTTGGAAACAGCGATGCGTGTCTCCATACCCGGGCATGTCTTCCTCAATTTTAGTGGAACTACACAAAATTGGATGGCCATTGTTGTTCCGCTTCACTGTCCTCTGCCAGGTGGTTCTTCCTTCCTCGAGCTTGATTACTAAGAAGAAACAGACCACAGTGAGGATTTGTCGAACTTCTTAAGTGCCTCACCCAAAGTTGATGCCAAATGGATAATGCAATACCATGATGACCTATCGATGCTCATGGTTGCGCCTCATGGTTGCGTCGGCTGGTGAAGTTGATCGATTTTCGACGAAAAACAAGTTGTCTTCCATCAGTGATCTTTGCTTGTTACGCGCAAAGATGATATCCTTCGTCAGTTCACCTTGGTTGCATTGGAGACGCAGTCGTCTTTCACGTTGGTGCAATTTTCGCTAGGGTTTTACGACAGGTGGGCCCACAATGTGGCTGGCTCACCTATCATATAGCCAGAAGCAGGTGAAGTGAAGGCACCGGAGCTCAGTCTGTACTACAATAGTATATATATAAGCGGGAGCCTCAGCGCTTGTTCGCTAGGGTTTTCACTCTCCACATGCTCGCCGCACTACATATATGTTACTCCCTCTGTTCCGAATTACTTGTCTTAGATTTGTCTAGATACGGAGGTATCTAGCACTAAAATTAGTCTAGATACATTTGCTAGGGTTTGCTATATTCACAGTCTCTCACCCTGTCTTCACCAGATCTAAACAAGACTGCGTTGGCCTCTTGTCTCTCTCTCCCCCTCACAGCTGGTGAAGGAGGTGTCCGTATCCCATCGCACCGGGAAGGGGGGGAGGTGCAGTGTTCACTCTATCGCCTTCGGCGAGGGAGGCAACCCACTGTCGGCTGTGCTGTTCTCTTTCACCCAGCGCCCGTGCGGGAGGGCCACCGACCCCTTCTTCCGTGCTATCATACTTAGTGTGGGCAGATCCGGCCTCCCGCCGCATGCCTTGCCACATCCCGATGACCCCAAGGTATAAGTTTCTTTGAAACCGTCGTTGCTCTAGCTGCATGTGGATCTATTTTGATCTGTATTCAAATCTAGGTCTTGGTTCAAAGAGGAATGAAGGGTGCGGTGGGCTGGAGCAAGAATCTAGGACATGGTTCAATGAGGAAAGGAGGGGCGGAAAGTAGTATAGACTGGCTATCCAGCCGCTTTGTAGGTCGAAAAGGGGAAAAGGGGGTAACCCAGTACACACATCTGTAAGGAACCGATCTCTTTGTTGAAAAGGGGAAGAAACTGGGGGGTCGGGTAGTTTGTGCACAACTAGATTTGCTGCCCTCACATAGGAAGAAGGTTGAAAGAGAACAAATATGGGACCAGCGCATATATGCTGCTTGGCTACATACTCTGCATCACCCATTTATATGTGTGGACACACATGGTGCTGGCATGTCCCATGCAGCTATTTTGCTGTTGTTAATCTCGGAATTAACTACTAATCTATTTTAAAAGAATTTCTCTCTTAATATGAATCAATGCAACCGTTTTAGAAATGCCACTGTCCTATACTTTGTTTTCCATCAAGATAAGGTAGATGCTTCTTTTTGTGGCTGCATGTGTCATCCTCCTTTATTGGCCAGTAATTGTTTTCTTTTTTGCCTCTTAAAACAGGGATATCTATTCAACTTGTTGCTATAGAAAACTTAAATGTCACACCGGCAACTTTGCTTTATTTCCGTGCAACTGCACAAAACTTGATTGGATTTCCTATTCGTGTTGGTAGATTCGTATTTTATGTTGGTCGTCTCATGAAATGTCAGTACAGGCCTTCATCCACATGATTGTGCAGTGTGCTTTGAGATGTTGTGCTACTTGTATTGGTACTGTTTTAAATAAATGATGAATTGAAGCTATTGTATTGCTGTCTTTTCCCATTAAGCAGTGAACAAAAATGGGACCAACCCAGACATGATGCTTGTTACTTTGTTACAACAAATTCAGCATCACCCCCTTTATAAGCCAGTAATTGATGCCACTCTCAGAATTAACTACTGAATCTTATTTCAAAACTACAACACTTGTTAGGGATTGGCGGGATTACCATTTTTGTGGCCGCATGTTTCATCCTCCTTTATTGGCCAGTAATTGATTCCTTTTTTGCCTCTGTTTATACAGGGATATCTATTCAACTTGTTGCTATTGTGATGTAACGCCCTCGATGCGGCTATATCTCCTACGTGTCAAAGCACGACTTAGAGGCATAACCGCATTGAAAGCAATGTCGCAAGTGAGGTAATCTTCACAACAACCCATGTAAATAAATAAAGGGGAAAGGTACACAGTTGGCTTACACTCACCACGTCACACAAATACATAAATAAGACATTACATTCATCCAATACACTCATGGTCCGACTACGGTACCAAAATAAAGATCAACCCCCAAATGCGACAAAGTCCCCGATCGCCCCAACTGGGCACCACTACCGATCATCTGGGAAAGACACATAGTAACGACGAGAGTCTTCATCGAACTCCCACTTGAGCTCAAGCACATCATCTGGAACGGTATCATCGGTCCCTGCATCTGGTTTTGGAAGTAATCCGTGAGTCATGGGGACTCAACAATCTCACACCCTCGCGATCAAGACTATTTAAGCTTATGGGTAAGGTAAAGGTATGATGTGGAGCTGCAGCAAGCTACTAGCATATATGGTGGCTAACATAGCACAAGAGAGCGAGAAGAGAAGGCAAAGCACGGACGAACAACTATGATCAAGATGTGATCCTAGAACAACCTACGTCAAGCATTACTCCAATGCGGTGTTCACTTCCCGGACTCCGCCGAGAAGAGACCATCACGGCTACACACGTGGTTGATGCATTTTAATTAAGTTAAGTTTCAGGTTATCTACAACCGAACATTAACAAATTCCCATCTGCCCATAACCGCGGGCACGGCTTTCGAAAGTTCAAATCCCTGCAGGGGAGTCCCAACTTAGCCCATCACAAGCTCTCACGGTCAACGAAGGATATTCCTTCTCCCAAGACGTCCGATCAGACTCGACATCCAGGTTACAAGACTTCCTCGACAATGGTAAAACAAGTCCAGCAACACCGCCCGAATGTGCCGAAAAATCTTGATAGGAGCTACACATATCTCATTCTCAAGGCACACTCAGATAGGTCAAGCTACGAGTAAAACCAACCCTCGAGTTTCCTCGAGGTGGCCCCGCAGGCTGCCCAGTTCGGACCAACACTCAGAGGAGCACTGCCCCGGGGGGGGGGGGTTTAAGTAAAGATGACCCTCAGGCTCCAGAAACCCAAGGGAAAAAGAGGCTAGGTGGTGAATGGTAAAACCAAGGTTGGGCATTGCTGGAGGATTTTTATTCAAGGCGAACTATCAAGGGGTTCCCATTATAACCCAACCGCGTAAGGAACACAAAATCCGGGAACGTAACACCGATATGACGGAAACTAGGGGGGCAAGAGTGGAACAAAACACCAGGCATAAGGCCGAGCCTTCCACCCTTTACCAAGTATATAGGTGCATTAATATAAGCAAGATAATATTGTGATATCCCAACAATAAACTTGTTCCAACAAGGAACGATCTCCAATCTTCACCTGCAACTAGCAACGCTATAAGAGGGGCTGAGCAAAGCGGTAACATAGCCAAACAACGGTTTGCTAGGACATGGTGGGTTAGAGGTTTGACATGGCAATATGGGAGGCATGATAAGCAAGTGGTAGGTATCGTAGCATAGGCATAGAAAAAGAGTGAGCATCCAGCAAGCAAAGATAGAAGTGATTTCGAGGGTATGGTCATCTTGCCTGCAAAGTTCTCAGAGTTGCCTTGATCCTTGTAAGCGTACTCTACGGGCTCCTCGTTCACGTACTCGTCTCCCGGCTCTACCCAATCAATAACGAGCAAAAGGGAACACAATCGACCATGTGCAATGCTCAAACAACATGATGCAAGCATGGTATGATATGCGGGATGCGGTATGCGATGCATATGCAAGATTTGGAAAGGAAAGCATGAACCTGGCCTCAACTTGGAAAACCAAGAGTTCCACTTGAAAGAGGAGTTGATTTCGGTTGAAATCGATATAAAGATCACCGGAATCGGATGCACGGTTTGGAAATGGCAAACAAAACAAATATGGCATCGGTCTGCGATAATCAGCAAGTAACCATCTAAATGCATCATGATAAATATGCTACAGCACTCAAACATAGCAGCAAAATACATGGAAGGGATCCACTCAAGATGCTTGACAAAATATGAACACTGAGCTACGGCTAATTCACTCATTAATAGGTTCAAACAAGCATGGCAAAAATTGAAATGATAACAGGTTTCAGCCTTAGTGAAATTAACACAAGTCTGGAATTTATCATCAGGAAGCATACTTTAGAGCATGATAACTACATGCTACAGGAACATATCATGGCAAATCAAGGCATGGCATGAAGCTAATCAAAGCATATAACAAAAGTCCCTTAGTGACTATGCGCCAAAAGGGATCAGAGAATACACTTGCAAGAATGCTAACATAGCAAAAACATAAACAGATTCAGACTTTGTGAAAAACTGGAGCATGCAAAACAGATTAGCATGTAGGCATGTTTACGAGCTCGATGCACTCACTACAGAGCATGGCATGACAAACTAAGCATACACCCATCAAGAAGACATGGCATAGAAGCTGGACATGGCAAGAACAATAACATAGCATGCACAGATCAATAGCAACATCCTCGGCAAAATCGCTAAAGATGTCAACAATCTGCCAGGAACATTTTATAGCAAAAGTAGAGCTCGATTGGCTCAAGCTAGGTTGCTCCATAATTTCAAACAAAGACATGGATGGATAGAGCACAACAATATTAACAAAACATCCTTACTGATCATCCTCAAAAGAGACACGGATCACAAGGAAACAACATGAACATATGGCATAAAGACAAAAAAACAGGACAAGGACTTAGTGAAATTCGAAGTCCATGAAATCAGCATCACCGAGTATGCTACTTTGCATGCTTGTGCTATTCACCACAAATATCAAAAAAATACATAGCATACACCCCTGTAAAGATGGCATGGCATTAATCAAAACACATGTAGAGCTCAGGATCATAGCATGCACACATTAATCATGGCAAAAATGGCAAAAGGCTATTTGCTGAAACAGATCTGACACTTTCCTCACATAGCCATCTTCCAATAGCATTTCGGGCATCAAGATGAGCTTAAAAGAAAATGATGCAATGAGATGAAATGATGTACTCATCGAGACAAACATTTTGATATGCTACACGCACGAATCGGAGCTACGGATGCAGAGTTATGGCAGGTCAAAGTTTACAAAAAAGTAATACTGAGAGGGGGAGAAGTCAACCGAAAACTAGGGTTCCAGATCCAGATCCGGGTGGCACGGAAGTCGAGGAGGGCGCGGGCTTCGCCGGAGGTGTCGGGGACGGCGGTGGCCGGAGTGGAACTTGCAGGATCAGGAGCTAGGGGCTTGCCGAAGAGAAGGGGGGTCGCCGGAGATCTGGGACGGCGCCGGACGATGACGCACGGGGCGGCGCGGTGAGGTGCACCGGCTAGCGAGCGCCGGAGCTGGTGAGGAGGCGGCGGCCGGGGCTGTAGTCTGCGGCGCGCTAGAGCGGAGCGAGGCGGCGGGGTCACGGGCGGAGCGGAGGAACACCGCGGGCGGCGGCGGCGGAGATCCGGGCCTCGGGGGCCGGCCTTGGGCCCGGGCGGGCCGGCAGCGTGGGGGCGGAGGCCAGGCCACGTGGAAGGCGGTGATAGGTGCGGTGGCGGTGGCGGACGCGTCCATCCGGAGCGGACGTGTCCGGCAGCGCGGAGGAGCAGATTTTAGGGTTAGGGGTGAGAGGAGACCCGGGATTTTCAAGGAGGGGTCTATTTATAGAGGTAGAGGAGGCTAGGAAACTCAGAATGAGGTTCGGTTTGCGGCCACACGATCGTGATCAAACGATCTAGACGATGGGAGAGGTTTTGATGGGTTTTGGGCCAGCAAGAAAATGTGTTGGGCTGCAACACGCACGAGTTCTCTTCGGTCCCTCGGTTAACCGTTAGAGCATCAAACGGAGTCCAAATGGAACGAAACTTGACAGGCGGTCTACCGGTAGTAAACCAAGGCCGCATGACAAGTCTCGGTCCAATCCGAAAACGTCTAATAGCCACACACGAAAAGAGGTAGAAAGGACGACCGGAGGACATAGGAGCGTCGGAATGCAAAACGGACAACGGGGAAAATGCTCGGATGCATGAGACGAACAAGTATGAAAATGCAATGCACATGATGACATGATATGAGATGCATGACAAAGACAGAACACACGGAGACAAAAACCCGACAACGATGAAATAAAATAACTTAGGGTCAGAAACGACAAGAGTTGGGATACATATAAGGTAATTACATCCGGGGTGTTACATGTGACATTTTGCTTCGCTACGCGAAACACTTTGCTTGATTTCAGTGCAACTGCACAAAACGAGATTGGATTTACTATTCATGTTGGCAGATTCGTATGTGATCTTGTGTGCGTCATGACAGGTTGGTACTTGCCTTCATCCACATGATCGTGCAGTGTGTTTTGAGATGATGTGCTACTTGTATTGGTACTATTTTAAATAAATGATGAATTGAAGCTATTGTATTGCTGTCTTTTCCCATTAGGTAGTGAACAAAAATGGGACCAACCCAGACAAGATGCTTGTTGCTTTGTTACAACAAATTCAGCATCACCCCCTTTATAAGCTTTGTCATTCTTTATACATGTTCAAACAAGGCATTGTTAAGATAATGTCTCAGTCAATATGAATGAATCACACTGATGGAGAATTGCTACTCTCCTTCTTTGTTTCCAATTAAGATAAAGTAGATTAGTAGATGCTTTTCTTCTGGGAGTACAAGTCATCAACCATTATTTCTTAGAAATTGTTTCACTTATACCTACTGTTGCTTACAGGGATATCAAAATTAAAGCTCAGTTTTATTCCGACTTCGATTTTAGTTGAACTGCACAAAAGGAGCCAATGTGTAAGGCAAACTGTTACATTACTGGGTCTAGTTGGTCGTTCCACTTTGTAGAAAGAAGCAGTCACTGCTTGTGCTACATTACAGAAGGAATGACTGAGAAGCTTTACAGAGTATTATTAGACACCGGTGACATAACTAGTCTGTAGAGACCATTGGCAATTTAACAATACGTGGAGTGCCCTGGGAAAAAAGTGCCCAAACAAGTATAAAAGCTATGACAAGACTCCACGATCATAGGCATTACATATTTTGAATGGGAAAAGCTTGTCAAAGTTTAATCATTGATGTTAGCAAGAAGACGTTAGTTTAATATATTGGAATTGGAAAACCTTCTCAAAATTTGCTCATTGATGTTAGCCAAAAGACATGCATTTGATATTTTTGAGTGGGACGCCCTTGCTGTGAGCTACGTCGAGTATTTTTTCTATTCCTGTGTTCAGTTTAGAAGTAAATAGTTACTCTGCTGAGATATTCCTGTGTTAAGAGTTTGTTCTGAATATTGTCTATGTATTGCCAGGCCTTGTGTTTGATCGCAAAGTTGATCTTGGAATGTTGTGGCATGCGGCATCACAAGCTGTTCACCGTGCCTCCTGAGAATAATGCTTCGTATTGTTTTGCATGTTGATCTAATGCCAGTGATTTGCTTGTTAAAAAATCATCCTCTTCTGTTGTTTCCATTCTTAAGAAGTTCATCATCTGACGTTTCATTCATAGCCTATACGACAAGTCGGGTAGGTTAGACGTGAAACCATATGAACTTCCGACCAACTCATGATATTAGGCCGTGATTGGATCGTCGTTTTCCAACCAACACCGCTTGTAAAACTGACGCTTGTAAATTAAAGTAGATGGTCTCAGGCAAAGGCGCTTGGTTGGTCGATTTCGACTAGTAAAATATCGGAAGTACTTGACACACGATAAAAACGCTGAACGACACTCGGACGATTGCTAATCCAACTATTAGCTGCTGTTTTAGCCTTGCCCATGGATGGCATGATACGCACTTCGTGCATGTATCGTCTGATAATGTCGTCCATATAGCAGTGCTCGTCAAATATACACTTGTCTCTTAAATTACACGAGTAACCCGCCAGTTTTACTTACAGACCTCGGGCCCTCGGTTTCATTACGCCTGTATTTTACGCGTTGTTTTCGATGACGAGTAAATTACACTTGTATGTTAATACAAGTTTGAAATAAACCAGAGCTCCCAAGCGCAGCCTTACTGTTTCATGCCATCTCAGTTTCTCGAAGGTGCTCATAGGTGTCCGATGATCCTGGCTTCCTGGTTACTGTATCAGACCATCCGTGGCGCCGAGCATTGTTAACATCATCAATGAACATGAGGATTCGGGAGATGACTTTATTTTGACTGGATGACACTACGGACCCACTAGGGCCATAGTCGTACGTACGCAAGTGCCTCCTTATTATGTACAACTATATTTTTTTCTTTCTCCTGGTTTCGTGACATCACGGTCCCACACCATTGTCAACCTATGTAGTCAATATAAACGAGAGAATTGCACAAGGTGCGGCCGACAGCTGGGACCAAGCAGTTCGAGCAGTATTTGTGTTTTTGAGGCGCGAGCACTGCAGAGTTTTTCTTGGCGATGATTTCGTTGTTGTTCAGAGGAGAGCAGGGTATCAACTGGGGCGGGCTGTGGCCCGTCTATCCCAGGCCAGATATCCATCCCAGATACTAATTTTTTCAAGATGAAAATGGCTAGCCCAGCTATACGTCTTTTTTAGGACTACCCAGGCAAGGTCAACTTGTTATTCTCCACCCCGCTGGGCTGCAAACCTTTCCTACGAGGGATGCATTAGGCTTAACAGGAAAATGGGCTTTAAAAAATAATAAATGGGATGTAATTATAAAAACTGGGTAGTAACTATAAAAAAATGCACCGAACATGAAATTAGTTTATAAAATATTATTTATGGATTTTGAAAATCTTAAATTTTCATTGTTGCGTGCGCAATGTGTCGTTGGATTTTTACGTAATACAAATTTATATTTAATCTGACTAGAAATTTCGGGATAAAAATATTTCGGAGCCCATCAAAATGTGGGAAATTTTATTGAATTCTGTCTTCACCGGTCGGTTGAAATTATTAATCATTGTCCTAGCTAGAAAATGGGTTGTACTTTTAACAAACTGTAAATGGGTTGTTGTAAATTCCATTAGAATTCCAAAATGACTTGTACATTCTTACAAAACGCAAATGGGCTATAAGTTCTCTGCCACACACTTGTGCGCCTACTAAGTGACGCGTCCCCTAAAAAAATAATTTGACGCGTACGGAAGGCTTTGCCAACTTATTATAGTCAACACACGGTTCTAGCAGCAGTGGTCGTTGGATATCTATCCAACGGATGTCGTGCTTCTTCTTCAAACTCGGATATTCTTAGCTTCGGCCACCCAAAAAATGATACCTCCCCCTGACATCTGGGGCGCACCGTTTCGGAGGCTGACCTGTGGGCCTACTAAGTTGGAGCGTACCAAGGGCTTTGTCAACTTAGTCAATAATAAACGTTTCTAGCTTCAGTGACCATACGATGTCCATCTAACGGCCGTAGTGCTTCTTCAACCTCTGGTCTTCTTGGTCCAGCCGCCCAAAGCAGCGCCGGTCGTGGCGCCTGCTCCTGCCTCCCGTGGCCGGCTGTGCTGCCGTGGAGGCCTCACCTCCCCCATACTACTCCCACCGCTGGCCAGGCCATCCCTCCACTCACCCACACCCCCTGTTATTCTGCGGCGATGGCAGCCTCACACCGCAGCCGAACCAGTGAACCCTCGTACTACTCTCCGCGCGGGCTTCCACTACTGCGTCTTCCCCGGCTCCGCGTCGTCCCCTTCCTAGGCCTCGCCGTCGTCCAGACCACCGCCATGGAGAGGCTGACAGCTGGGTCCAGGCGGCCGCAAGGAAGTGCTTCCTTATTACGCGCAAAATAATTATACCTCCACCTTACTGCGGGGACCCACCGGACAGGCCACCTTATTTCACGAAAAAAAGTTTCCCCCCTGACTGCTCGGACCAACCGGACGGGCCAGCGTATTTCACGAAAAAACGTTCCCCCCGCTGTCAGCTCGGACCCACCGGAAGTGCCTCCTTATTACGCACAAAAAAATGAATACTCCCCCTGCTAGCTGTGACCAACCATGGTGGGAGGCTGACTTGTGGGCCTACTAAGTTGACTGGGACGGGGGCCTTTGTCAGCTTTAGTCAATATGAACGATTCTAGCTCCAGTGACCGTACGATGTCCATCCAACGGTGATAGTGCTTCTTCAACCTCTGGTCTTCTTGCTCCAGCCGCCCAAAGTAGCGCCAGTCGTGCCGCATGCTCCTGCCTCCCGTGGCCGGCTGTGCTGCCGCGGAGGCCTCACCGCCCCCTACTATTCCCACTGTTGGCCAGGCCCTGCGGCGACGACAACCTCACACCGCAGCCGAACCAGTGATCCCTCGTACTCCTCTCTGCGCGGAATTCCACTGTCGCGTCTTCCCCGGTGTAACGCCCTCGATGCGACTATATCTCCCACATGTCAAAACATGACTTAGAGGCATAACCGCATTGAAAGCAATGTCGCAAGTGAGGTAATCTTCGCAAACAACCCATGTAATACAATAAGGGAAAAGATACATAGTTGGCTTACAATCGCCACTTCACACAATTACATGAATAAAGCATTACATCAACCGGATACAATCAAGGTCCGACTACGGAACCAAAACAAAAGAAGACTACCGCAAATGCTACACAGATCCCCGATCGTCCCGACTGGGCTCCACTACTGATCAACTAGAACGAAACAACACAAAGGACAAGGTCTTCATCGAGCTCCTCCTTGAGCTTGGTTGCGTCATCCGCACGGTTCAACGGCACCTGCAAGCTGGTTTTGGAAGTATCTGTGAGTCACGGGGACTCAACAATCTCACACCCTCGCGATCAAGACTATTTAAGCTTATGGGTAAGGTAACGGTATGAGGTGGAGCTGCAGCAAGTGACTAGCATATATGGTGGATAACCTATTCGCAAAAGAGAGCGAGAAGAGAAGGCAAAAGCACAGTCGAACAACTATGATCAAGAAGTGATCCTAGAACAACCTACGTCAAGCATAACTCCAACTCCGTGTTCACTTCCCGAACCCCGCCGAGAAGAGACCATCACGGTAACACACGCGGTTGCTGCATTTTAATTAAGGTCAACTTAAGGTTTTCTACAACCAGACATTAACAAATTCCCATCTGCCCATAACCGCGGGCACGGCTTTCAAAAGTTCATAACCCTGCAGGGGTGTACCAACTTAGCCCATCACAAGCTCTCACGATCAACGAAGGATATTCCTTCTAGCGGGAAGAATCGATCAGACTCGGAATCCCGGTTACAAGACATCCTCGACAATGGTAAAACAAGTCCAGCAAGACCGCCCGATGCACCGACATCCTGAAAGGAGCTGCACATATCTCATTCTCAGGGCAACACCGGATGAGACATCCTATGAGTAAAACCAGCCCTCAAGTTTCCCCGAGGTGGCCCCGCAGTCGACTCAGTTCGGACCAACACATAGACAAGCACTGGCCCGGGGGGGTTAAAATAAAGATGACCCTTAGGCTGGCCTAACCCAAGTGAAAAGGAGGCTAGGTGGCGAATGGTAAAACCAAGGTTGGGCCTTGCTGGTGGAGTTTTATCCAAAGCGAACTATCAAGGGGTTCCCATTATAACCCAACCGCGTAAGGAACGCAAAATCCGGGAACATAACACCGATATGACGGAAACTAGGGCGGTAAGAGTGGAACAAAACACCAGGCATAAGGCCGAGCCTTCCACCCTTTACCAAGTATATATATGCATTAATTAAATAAAAGATATTGTGATATCCCAACAAGTAAACATGTTCGAACAAGGAACAACATCTCCATGTTCCAACAAGGAACAAACTTCAATCTTCACCTACAACTAACAACACTATAAGAGGGGTTGAGCAAAGCGGTAACATAGCCAAACAACGGTTTGTTGGGACAAGGTGGGTTAGAGGCTTGGTTCAACAATATGGGAGGCATGATAAGCAAGTGGTAGGTATCGCAGCATAGGCATAGCAAAAGAGCGAGCATCTAGCAAGCAAAGATAGAAGTGATTTTGAGGGTATGGTCATCTTGCCTGAAATCCCGCAAGGAAGAAGAAAAAGTCCATGAAGAAGACAAACGGACGAAGTCGAATGGGTCCTCACAAACGCGACGTTATCGGAACAAACCCGAAGAAGCAACATCGAAAAGAAGCACACAACATAGTAAACAACCAACATACGAACATGGTATGATATGCGGGATGCGGGATGCGATGTATATGCATGATTTGCAAACAAATGATTGAACCTATTGTCATCTTGGAAATCCAAGAGTGCCACTGGAAAGGTGAGATGATTTCGGTTGAAATCGATATAAAGATCACCGGAATCGGATGCACAGATTGGAAATGGCAAGCAAAACAAATATGGCACCATTCTGCGAGAAACAACAAGTAGCCATCTAAATGCAACAAGTTAAATATGCTACATCACTCAAACATGGCAACAAAATACATGGCAGGGATCCACTGAAGAAGCTTAACAAAAGATGAACACTGAGCTATGGCTAATTCATCCATTAACAGGTTCAAACAAGCATGGCAAAAGTGCAAATGATAACAGGTTTCAGACTTAGTGAAATTAACACAAGTCTGGAATTTATCATCAGGAAGCACACTTTAGAGCATGAAAACTACACGCTAAAGGAACTTATCATGGCAAGGCAAGGCATTTCATGAAGCTACTCAAGGCACTTAACAAAAGTCCCTTAGTGACCTTGAGCCAAAAGGGATCAAAAAATACAATTGCAAGCATGTGAACATGGCAAAAACATAAACAGATTCAGACTTAGTGAAAAACTGGAGAATGCAAAACAGATTAACAAGTAGGCATGTTTACGAGCTCGATGCACTCACTACAGAGCATGGCATGACAAACTAAGCATACACCCATCAAGAATACATGGCATAGAATCTATACATGGCAAGGACAACAACATAGCATGCTCGGATCAATAGCAACATCCTTGGCAAAATCGCTAACAAGTCAATCTGGCAGGATTCACGATATAGCAAAAGTAGAGCTCGATTGACTCAAGCTAGGTTGCTCCATAAATGCAAACAATGACATGGATGGATATAGCACCACAATGTTAACAAAACATCCTTACTGATGATCCTCAAAAGAGGCACGGATCACTAGTAAACAACATGAACATATGGCATACCGACAAAAACAGAACAAGGACTTAGTGAAAAACTAAGTCCCTGAAATCAGCATTACCGATTGCACTACTTTGCAAGCTTGTGCTAGTCACCACAAATATCACAAAAATACATGGTAAGCACCACTGTAAAGATGGCATGACATATAAAAAACACATGTAGAGCTCAGGATCATATCATGCACACATTAATCATGGCAAAAATGACAAAATGCCAAATGATGAAACAGATCTGCCAAGTTTATCACATAGCCCTATTCCAACAGCATTTCGGGCATCAAGATGAGCTCAAATGAAAATGATGCAATGAGATTAAATGATGTACTCGTCCAGACGGACATTTTGATATGCTACACGCGCGAATCGGAGCTACGAGTGCAGAGTTACGAGGTGATGAACATGCACACATGAAGTTGATAAAACTCAAACTTAGTCAAAATAGCTCGTGAGCGCAACATAGCAATACGGCGCTCGGGCGAGATGAAAACGTGGGGTGCTCACATTGACCAAATGGGCCAACGGGGAGGCAGATGCTGGGCCTCGGATCTGGACGCTGATGGGCCTCGGGGAGGTGGTCCAGGCGAGCGAGGCGCTCGTGCTCTCGTGCTCCCGCCTGAGCACGAGGCCATGGCGGCGACAGGCGGCGCAGGGACTCCGGCAGGAGGGCTTTGCGGGCGCGGGGAGGCCGGGACGGCCGGGAACGGGCAGATCCGGGCCTGAGGTACTCGTATCCGGTGGAACTTTGCGACAATAGGGACAACGACGAGGTTCCATGGCGGCGGTGGATCCTGGTAAGAGAGAGAGAGCTCCGGTGAGGGAGAGAAGTAGCAGGAGGAAGAAAAGAGAGGCGCGGGCCTGGCCTGGCCGGACAGGGTCATTGGCAGCGGCGTCGGGTTGCCAGCCGGCACGAGGAGACGGGGGGAGCAGAGACTCCGGAGGACGGCGGCGGGGAACTCCGGCGAGCCAGGCGCGGGCGGTGGCGCGCTCAGGCGGCGGCGAGCGGATCCGGGCTCGCGCGGGCCCGCGATGGGCTCTGCGGGCCGCGGCGGCGCGAGGACTCTGGTGGACACTTGACAGCCTCTTAGTGGCCGCAGGAGGTGGTGGACATGTCCGACCAGTGAGGGAATTGTCCGGTGGCGCGGAGAGGAGCGGATCTAGGGTTTGTACCGCGAAATTTTTGGGGGAGGCCACATATTTATAGGTAGAGGGAGCTAGGAGAGTCCAAATGAGGTGCGGTTTGCGGCCACGCAATCGTGATCGAACGACCGACATGATGGAGGAGGTTTTGGTGGGTTTTGGGCCACATTTGAGGGGTGTTGGGCTGCAACACACACGAGGCCTTTTCGGTTCCTCGGTTAACCGTTGGGGTATCAAACAAAGTCCAAATGGCACGAAACTTGACAGGCGGTCTACCGGTAGTAAACCAAGGCCGCATGACAAGTCTCGGTCCAATCCGAAAACGTTAAACACCCGCACACGAAAGGAGGTAGAAAGGGACACCGGGTGACATAGGAGCGCCGGATTGCAAAACGAACAACAGGGAAAATGCTCGGATGCATGAGACGAACATGTATGCAAATGAAATGCACATGATGACATGATATGCAATGCATGACACGCAAGCAATGACAAGGCAACAACAGCGAATAACTGGAGGACACCTGGCACATCGGTCTTGGGGCATCACAAGACTCCACCACTACGAGAGGATCTCGTCCCGAGATCTAGAATGGCACCGGAGAGAAAACGAAAGAGGAAGAGGAGAGGTCAAACTAAGTTGCTTCTTTGACAAACGAGTGAAACCAAAGAACCTTGAAAAAGTTAAACCATTTCGAGAAAAGAATACAACGGATATGAGCGAAGTAGGAAGCACTCCGGTAGTAAAGAGGAACGAGGAAGAACAAGGTTGAAAGCACTCCGGTAGGGAAGAGTAATAAGGAAGAACAAATTCGGACAGCACTCCGGTTGGAAAGATATGGAAGGCTTGATAAAATGAAAGAACTTGAGCAGCGGGCACACACTCCAGTTAAATGGATAAGCACGAAAAGAACACGATCCAAAATGATGAGAGAAAAGAGCAACATCACAATGGCTCTGGAACAAAAGAATAGAAGATAGATAATTGAAATAAAAGAATGGAGACGAAAATGCCATCTTATGCCACAAAAGAGCTTGAGAAGGCACCCTTAGGAGACGGGGCGAGCGGAGTTGTTGGAAAAAACAACAACGAAAAAAAAGGATAAGCTTGATAGTGGGCTTACGGAGAAAAATATGCTACAGCACTCAAACATGACAACAAAATACATGGGAGGGATCCACTCATGATGCTTGACAAAAGATGAACACTGAGCTACGGCCAATTCATCCATTAACAAGTTCAAACAAGCATGGCAAAAGTGCAAATGATAACAGGTTTCAGACTTAGTGAAATTAACACAAGTCTGGAATTTTAACATCAGGTAGCACACTTTGGAGCATGAAAACTATATGCTACAGGAACTTAACATGGCAAAGCAAGGCATGGCATGAAGCTACTCAAAGCACTTAACAAAAGTACCTTAGTTACCTTGAGCCAAAAGGGATCAGAAAATACAATTGCAATCATGTGAACATGGCAAAAACATAATTAGATTACAGACTTGGTGAAAAACTGGAGCATTCAAATTTGTTAACGAGTAGGCATGTTTACGAGCTCAATGCACTCACTACATAGCATGGCATGACAAACTAAGCATACACCCATCAAGAATACATATCATAGAAGCTAGAAATGGCAACAACAACAACAACATAGCATGCACGGATCAATAGCAACATCCTCGGCAAAATCGCTAACAAGTCAACAATCTGCCAGGATTCATGAAATAGCAAAAGTAGAGCTCGATTGACTCAAGCTAGGGTACTCCATAAATGCAAACAAAGACATTGATGGATAGAGCAACACAATGTTAACAAATCATCCTTATTGATCACCCTCAAAAGAGGCACGGATCATTAGGAAACAACATGAACATATGGCATAATGACAAAACCAGGACAAGGACTTAGAGAAATTCTAAGTCCTTGAAATCAGCATTAACGAATGCACTACTTTGCAAGCTTGTGCTAGTCACCACACATATCACAAAAATACATGGTAAGCACCTCTGTAAAGATGGCATGGCATATAACAAAACTCATGAAGAGCTCAGGAGCATATCATGCACACATTAATCATGGCAAAGTGGACAAATATCTATTTGATGAAACAGATCTGACAATTTTATCACATAGCCCTTTTCCAACAGCATTTCGGGCATCAAGATGAGCTCAAATGAAAATGATGCAATGAGATTAAATAATGTACTCCCTGAGGCGAACATTTTGATATGCTAGACGCATGAATCGGAGCAACGGGTGCTTAGTTATAGCATGATGAAATATGCATAAAATGACTGAAAATTAGGGTTAGAAGTCAACCCCAGATCTAGATCCAGATCGGGCCGACGCGGTTTTCGAGGTTCGCCGGATCTGATCTCCTGTTCGCCGGAGATGGAGGGTTTGCCGGAGTGGTGGGGACTTGCCAGGGCGGCTCGCCGGCCGTAGAGGAAGGCGGTGGAGGCGGCCGGCTCAGGACGGTGCGGCGGGCGTGCGGCGGCGGGGCTTGGCGAGGTGCGAGGCCGCGGGGCACCGGTGGTCGTCGGCGGCCGGAGAGAGCGGAGGGCGGCACGGCGGGGGTGCGGCGGCGCGCCCGGGCGGCGGGCGAGGCGTGGGAGACGCGACCCGGTGGCGCGCGGCGGAGGGCCGCGGATGGGCCTGCGGGCCCGCGGCGGTGGGAGGAGGCCGACGGCCACGTGGCGGGAGGAGAGAGGTTGGGGGAGCGGGGCGGAAGTGTCCTGCCCGGTTGGACACGTCCGGCGGCTGGAGGAGGACGGAGACTAGGGTTAGGGTAGGGGAAGATCCGAAAATTCGGGGAGAGACACATATTTATAGGTAGAGGGAGCTAGGAAGCTCCAAATGGAGTGCGGTTTTCGGCCACGCGATCATGATTGAATGCTCTAGATGATGGAAGGGTCTTTGTTGTATTTTGGGCCAAATTGGAAGGGTGTTGGGCTGCAACACAAAGGAGGCCTTCTCGGTCCCTCGGTTAACCGTTGGAGTATCAAACGAAGTCCAAATGGTACGTAGCTTGACAGGCGGTCTACTGGTAGTAAACCAAGGCCGCTTGACAAGTCTCGGTCCAATCCGGAAATGTTTAACCCCCACACACGAAAAGAGGTAGAAAGGGGCACCGGAGGAGATAGGAGCGCCGGAATGCAAAACGAACAACGGGGAAAATTCTCGGATGCATGAGACGAACACGTATGAAAATGCAATGCACATGATGACATGATATGAGATGCATGACAAAGGCAACAACACACGGAGACAAAAACCCGAACCCGAGGAAATAAAATAACTTAGTGCCAGAAACGGCAATAGTTGGGATACATATAAGGTAAATTACATTCGTGGTGTTACAACACTCCACCACTACGAAAGGATCTCGTCGTGAGATCTAGGACTGGAAAAACGCCGGGTACTCAGAACGGAGGTGATCCTCGCGTTCCCAGGTGGCTTCATGGTCGGAATGGTGTGACCACTTGACTTTGAGGAATTTGATTGACTTATTGCGAGTCTTGCATTCAGTCTCTTCAAGAATAGCAACTGGGTGCTCACGATAAGAGAGGTCTTCTTGGAGATCAATATCTTCGAAGTTGACGGTGCGGTCAGGGGTCTTGAAGCACTTGCGGACCTGAGAAACATGGAACATGTCGTGCACATTTGCAAAGTTTGAAGGAAGCTCAAGTTGATAGGCGAGATCGCCTCTCTTGCTGACGATCTTGAAAGGACCCACGTATCTAGGGGCAAGCTTCCCTTTGATACCGAAGCGACGAGTACCTTTCATTGGAGAGACGTGGAGGTAAACATGGTCTCCGATCTCGAAGGCCAAATCATGATGCTTACTATCATAGTAGCTCTTCTGGCGCGATTGCGCTGCTTTGAGGTAATCTTGAATGACTTTGCACATTTCCTCTGCCTCTGTGATCAAGTCATTTCCAAGAAGTTGACGTTCACTGGTCTCTGACTAGTTAAGAGGAGTACGGCACTTCCTACCATAGAGAATTTCAAATGGGGCCTTGCCCGAACTTGCTTGAAAACTGTTGTTGTAGGAGAACTCGGCATATGGAAGACAATCTTCCCACTTCATACCGAAAGAGATAACGCAAGCCCTGAGCATATCTTCGAGAATCTGATTGACACGCTCGACTTAGCCGCTAGTTTGAGGATGGAAAGCTGTGCTGAAGCGGATGTTGGTGCCCATGGCCTTTTGATAAGAATCCCAAAACTTGGAGGTAAAGATGCTGCCACGGTTTGAAGAGATCAATTGTGGAATGTCGTGCAGAGAGACAATCTGAGAGGTATACAGCTCCGCCAATTGAGCTGCAGTGATAGACTCTTTGATAGGCAGAAAGTGAGCCACTTTAGTGAGTTTGTCGATGACAACAAATATAGCATCATTGCCACGCTTGGACTTTGGAAATCCAGTCATGAAGTCCATCTCAATGTGGTCAAACTTCCATTCTGGAATGGCAAGAGGTTGGAGGAGACCAGCTGGTCGTTGGTGTTCTGCGTTCACTCTTCTGTAGACATCACATTCATTCATGCACTGAGCAATCTCGTGCTTCATTCGAGTCCACCAATAAGCCTGCTTGAGGTCCTGGTACAGCTTCATACTCCCAGGGTCGATAGAGAGGAGTGAATTGTGAGCCTCGTTCATAATGACTTTACGAAGGTCACCTTTAGGCACAACAATGCGATCCTCGAAGAAGAGAGTATCCTCGTCATCAAGGCGATAGCACTTGTACTTGGGCTGACTCTTGGCAATCCCAATCTTCACCTTCTTTACCATAGCATCAAGAAGTTGAGCCTCACGAATCTAATCTTCTAAAGTAGGAGAGACTTGAAGGTTGGCGAGGAAACCTTGAGGAACAACTTGCAAATTGAGTTTGCGGAAAGCATCACAAAGCTCGGGTTGGTAGGGCTTGAGAATCAGACTGTTGCAGTACGCCCTCCTGCTCAATGCGTCAGCAATCACATTGGCCTTGCCTGGAGTATATTCGATGCTTGGATTATACTCTTGAATCATTTCGACCCAACGAGTTTTCCTGAGGTTGAGACTAGGCTGTGTGAAGATGTACTTGAGACTCTTGTGGTCAGTGAAGATGTCCACTTTTCTTCCCAATAGGAGATGTCTCCAAGTCAAAAGAGCATGCACAACTGCCGCCAACTCGAGGTCATGAGTGGGGTAGTTCTTCTCGTTGGGCTTCAACTGGTGAGAGGTATAAGCCACAGCTTTCTTCTCTTGCATCAACATTGCACCAAGACCTTGAAGAGAGGCATCGCAGAAGACCTCGAACGGTTTGGATTCATCAGGAGGAGTCAGAACTGGAGCGGTGACTAATTTCTCTTTCAAAGTGTTGAAAGCGATGTCACATTCCGGAGACCAAACGTACTTGACGTGCTTCTGGAGAAGGATGGAAAGAGGCTTCGCGATCTTTGAAAAGTTCTCAACGAACCTTCGACAATAGCTTGCGAGACCAAGGAAGCTGCGGAGTTGCTTCACGTTCTGAGGTGGTTCCCAATTCACAATTGCAGACACCTTCTCAGGATTCACCGCTATGCCCTTGGCAGAGATGATATGCCCAAGATAGAGAACCTCATCAAGCCAAAACTCGCACTTTGAGAACTTGGCGTAGAACTGATGTTC
Source organism: Triticum urartu (assembly GCF_056163025.1). NCBI lineage: Eukaryota > Viridiplantae > Streptophyta > Magnoliopsida > Poales > Poaceae > Triticum > Triticum urartu. The sequence goes on along the minus strand of NC_141877.1, from coordinate 192,497,391 downwards.
TCTGAGCTTATCGAGCCCCAAACGCAAGTGCTTGGCATGATCTTCCTTGTTCTTCAAAAAGACTAGAATGTCATCGAGGTAGACCAAGACGAAGTCATTTGTGTAGGCGTTGAAGATGAAGTTCGTCAAGCGAGAGAAAGTCGGAGGGGCGTTGACGAGGCCAAAAGACATGACAGTGTATTCATATGAACCATAGCTTGTTCTGAAAGCCGTCTTGCGAATATCTTGCTCACGGATTCGAATCTGGTGATAGCCCATACGGAGATCAAGCTTGGAGAATACTTGAGCACCTTTGAGTTGTTGGAACAGCTCATTGATGTTGGGAAGTGGGTACTTGTTCTTTATAGTCTTCTTATTCAATGGACGGTAGTCAACACAAAGTCGGTCCGTTCCATCCTTCTTCTTCACAAAAAGAACTCCACAACCCCACGGAGAAGAACTAGGTCGGATGAGACCCATTCGCTCTTGAATATCGAGTTGCTTCTTCAGCTCCTTCAACTCTTCAGGTCCAAGCTTGTAAGGACGTTTGCAAACAGGTTCTGTGCCAGGATCAAGATCGATGATGAATTCAAATGGCCGGTGTGGAGGCATTCTGGGAAGCTCTTCTGGAAAGACGTCTTGATATTCGCAAATGACTGGAATTTGAGAGATAGCATCCAGTTGACCCTTCTCATTGAGAGAAAACAGACGGATGGTATCATCATTAGCGGCAAAGACAATTACATCCTCAAATGAATGAGTCAATTGAATCTGCCTGGCAGCACAATCAAGCTGAGCCTTATGCTTAGAAAGCTAGTCTATTCCAAGAATAAGATCAATATCCGAGTTACCAAGGACCATTGGAGAAGCCAGAAACTTGAAATCACCCATCATGATAGAAACATCCGGGACTATTGAAGTAGCCCTCATAGACTTAGCCGGAGAAACCACTCCCATAGGTTTACCCAACATTTGCGAAATGAAGTCATGCTTGGAAACAAATGATCTTGACATGAAACAATGCGATGCACCAGTGTCAAAAATAACTTTAGCTGGAAGAGAGTTAACTGGAAAGTTACCCATGATGACATATGACGAGTCCTCTGCCTGAGCTGCATTCAGCAAGTTGACCTTGGCGTGCTTGGGGTTATGCTTGACCACAGCTGTACTTGCCGATCTCACAGGAGGAGGAGGGAGATGCCTCTGATTGAAGCATTTGTTGGCATAGTGACCCTTCTGTTGGCACTTGTTGCACGTGACCTCCGAGAGCGGATGGTGATACGGAGCACTTGATCTTGGAGCTTGAGACGAAGTCTTGTTCTGAAAGCCAGGGTTGGGTGGGTGGGAGGATCCACTACCACCTTTGCTCTTCTGCTGATAAGGCCGACGGAACAGAGGAGGAGGAAGCCAATACTTCTGCTACTTAGCCACTTGAGTTGAGGAAGAAGGAGTAGCATCTCTGACTCATTTCTTGGAAGCATCGCACCTCAGTTGAGCAGTCTCTTACTTCATTGCCATGTTGTAAAACTCATCGTACCTCTTGGGCTCAAAGAGAACGAGAGCTAGCTGGATTTCTTCTCTGAGACCACCCCTGAACTGATATATCACGCTCTTCTCGTCAGGGACGTCCTTCTTAGCAAAACGGGCGAGCTTCTAAAACATCTTGTTGTACTCGTTAACCGACATAGAGCCTTGCTTCAGGTTGCGGAATTCCTCATGTTTGCTTTCAACCACGCTCTGAGGAATATGATGAGCTTTGAAGTCTTGACGGAATTCATCCCAGGTAATCACACGGCCTCCTCTGCAATCTTTGTACTGCTGAAACCATTCTACAGCTTGGTCTTTGAGTTGGAAGGAAGCGAACTTGACAAAGTCCTCCGGCCTGACATTACTGCACTCGAAATGCTTGCATATGTCCACGAGCCAACAATCAGCGTCTGTTGCCTCAACACAATTGCTGAAGGTCTTTGGCTGGTTAGCAAGGAACTGGTTGAGTGTAGCAAAGTGATTCTGATTGTTGCCTTGGCCCTGGTTCGCTTGGTTGCACTCTTGAAGAAGTTGCATGATCAGCTGCGTGTTTGCATTAGTAGCGGCCATCACAGCTTGCCATGCCTCCGGAGGTGGAGGTGGTGGTGGCGTATCAGGATTCAGAGTCGTGCGCGTTGGAGGAGCCATCCTGAAGAGGTTGACATCCATTAGCATATAGATAGACAAATATTGAAGCTGAATCAAACGGGTTGAAATTGCAACATATAATCTTCACATCCGAGCAAAATGAAAGAATGCATTCCAATTGAAATGGTCACATATCCATAAATTGAGAAGCCACTTAGAATTGAGGTAGAAGAATAAAACCAACAAGGTACGGAACAAGAACGAATACTCGGTGAGGATTACCCAATCCCAAACCAAATATCCGCGGAAGAAGAACTAGAGCTACAAGAATTCCCACCTATGAAACTCCCAAACCATTCCGGTTATGCAATCAGGTGTTGGGGATATAGGGGAAGCATAATATCTCACCCAAATCTAGAAAATCCTACATCCAACTGTATCCATCCTTCAACACATAACCGAGAAAAACTTCGGAAATCGTCTACCTCAACCTTCGAAAAGCATCCATTATACAAGTTATGGCAATACTCCCGAACTCCCGCCCCAGTACTGGGTGGCGTCGAGGTTATCTCACCAAAAACTGCATAAAAGAGATTTTCGATGTCGGCGAACCTAAACTCATGTATTCCAGAACTGCAACAATAAAATTTTGACGACAACACCTCGGAGCTCAACTCCCCGGCACACTGCCACAACCCCTAAATGACAGGAGGCACCAAGAACAATGTTCTTGTCACAAATCAATCAGAACGATTCCAAGATACCCGCGTGATCCTAAAAAAAATTTAGTGAAATTTGAGAAGAGAAGAGTCAAAACTCTATGTCAGGATGCCTTACCAGAGTGATCAGGGGACTGGGGAGTAAAAAGAAGTCCTAACTCTCCGATATATACAATCCTAAATGACTCAAAACATGTTTCTAGACTCAACAACGCCAGCTATTCGATCAAGCAGGGGGGCTCCTAAGGTCGGGGAGGCTCTGATACCAACTTGTAACGCCCTCGATGCGGCTATATCTCCTACGTGTGGAAGCACGACTTAGAGGCATAACCGCATTGAAAGCAATGTCGCATGTAAGGTAATCTTCACAACAACCCATGTAAATAGATAAAAGGGGTAAAGGTACATAGTTGGCTTACACTCGCGACTTCACACAAATACATGAATAACATTACAATCATCCAATACACTCATGGTCCGACTACGGTACCAAAATAAAAGATCAACCCCAACATGTGACATGGTCCCCGATCGCCCCAACTGGGCACCTCTACTGATAATCTGGGAAAGACACATAGTAACGACAAGAGTCTTCATCGAACTCCCACTTGAGCTCAAGTGCATCATCTGGAACGGTATCATCGGTCCCTGCATCTGGTTTGGAAGTAATCTGTGAGTCATAGGGACTCAGAAATCTCGCACCCTCGCGATCAAGACTATTTAAGCTTATAGGTAAGGCAAGGTAATATGTGGACCTGCAGCAAGCAACTAGCATATGTGGTGGCTAACCTGTTCGCAAAAGAGAGCGACAAGAGAAGGCAAAGCACGAACGAAGAACTATGATCAAGAAGTGATCCTAGAACAACCTACGTCAAGCATTACTCCAACACCGCGTTCACTTCCCGGACTCTGCCGAGAAGAGACCATACAGTTACACACGCGGTTGATTCATTTTAATTAAGTTAAGTTACATGTTATCTACAACCGGACATTAACAAATTCCCATCTGCCCATAACCGCGGGCACGGCTTTCAAAAGTTCAAATCCCTACAGGGGAGTCCCAACTTAGCCCATCACAAGCTCTCACGGTCAACGAAGGATATTCCTTCTCCCGAGACATTCCAATCAGAATCGGCATCCCGGTTCTACAAGACATCCTCGACAATGGTAAAACAAGTCCAGCAAGACCACCTGCTATGCCGACAAATCCCGATAGGAGCTGCACATATCTCGTTCTCAGGGCACACCAGATAAGCAAAGTGTACAGGAGCCAACGTAACCCAAGTTGCCAAGGGACGGCCCCGCACGGTGCTCTGGGTTGGACCAACACTTAGAGAAGCATTGGCCCGGGGGTTTAAAATAAAGATGACCCTTGAGTCCGCGAAACCCAAGGGAAAAAGGCTAGGTGGCGAATGATAAAACCAAGGTCGGGCCTTGCTGGAGGAGTTTTATTCAAGGCGAACTGTCCAGGGGTTCCCATTATAACCCAACCGCGTAAGGAACGCAAAATCCGGGAACATAACACCGATATGAAGGAAACTAGGGCGGCAAGAGTGGAACAAAACACTAGGCAAAAGGCAGAGCCTTCCACCCTTTACCAAGTATATAGGTGCATTAGATAAACAAGATAATATGGTGATATCCCAACAATAAACAATGTTCCAACAAGGAACGATCTCCAATCTTCACCTGCAACTAGCAACGCTATAAGAGGGGCTAAGCAAAGCGGTAACATAGCCAAACAACAGTTTGCTAGGACATGGTGGGTTAGAGGTTTGACATGGTAATTTGGGAGGCATGATAAGCAAGTGGTAGGCATCGTAGCATAGGCATAGCAAAAGAGCGAGCATCTAGCAAGCAAAGATAGAAGTGATTTCGAGGGTATGATCATCTTGCCTGCAAAATTGTCAGAGTTGACTTGATCCTCGTAAGCAAACTCAATGGGCTCCTTGTTAGCGAACTCATCTCCTGGCTCTACCCAAACAAGACAAACAAGCAAAAGGAACACAATCAACCACGTGCAATGCTCGAACAACATGATGCAAACATGGTATGCTACACGGGATGCGATATGTGATGCATATGCAAGATTTGACAAGGAATGATTGAACCTGGACTCAACTTGGAAATACAAGAGTGCCACTGTAAAGGTGAGGTGATTTCGGTTAAAATCGATATAAAGATCACTGGAATCGGATGCACGGTTTGGAAATGACAAGCAAAACAAATATGGCACCGGTCTGCGATAATCAGCAAGTAGCCATCTAAAAGCATCAAGAAAAATACGCTACAGCACTCAAACATGACAAAAAAATACATGGCAGGGATCCACTCATGATGCTTGACAAAAGATGAACACTGAGCTACGACCAATTCATCCATTAACAGGTTCAAACAAGCATGGCAAAAGTGCAAATGATAACATGTTTCAGACTTAGTGAAATTAACACAAGTCTAGAATTTTAACATTAGGTAGCACACTTTGGTGCATGAAAACTATATGCTACCGGAACTTAACATGGCAAAGCGAGGCATGGCATGAAGCTACTCAAAGCACTTAACAAAAGTCCATTAGTGACCTTGAGCCAAAAGGGATCAGAAAATACAATTGCAAGCATGTGAACATGACATATACATAATCAGATTACAGACTTGGTGAAAAACTGGAGCATGCAAATCTGTTAACGAGTAGGCATGTTTACGAGCTCAATGCACTCACTACAGAGAATGGCATGACAAACTAAGCATACACTCATCATGAATACATATCATGGAAGCTAGAAATGGCAAGAACAACAACATAGCATGCACGGATCAATAGCAACATCCTCGGCAAAATCGCTAACAAGTCAACAATCTGCCAGGATTCACGAAATAGCAAAAGTAGAGCTCGATTGACTCAAGCTAGGGTGCTCCATAAATGCAAACAAAGACATTGGTGGATAGAGCACCACAATGTTAACAAATCATCCTTACTGATCATCCTCAAAAGAGGCACAGATCACTAGGAACCAACATGAACATATGGCATAATGACAAAATCAGGACAAGGACGTAGAGAAATTCGAAGTCTCTGAAATCAGCATTAACGAATGCACTACTTTAGAAGCTTGTGCTAGTCACCACACATATCAAAAAAATACATGGTTAGCACCTCCGTAAAGAGGCAATGGCATATAACAAAACTCATGAAGAGCTTAGGAGCATATCATGCACACATTAATCATGGCAAAAATGACAAATATCTATTTGATGAAACAGATCTGACAATTTTATCACATAGCCCTCTTCCAACAGCATTTCAGGCATCAAGATGAGATCAAATGAAAATGATGCAATTAGATGAAATGATGTACTCTCTGAGGCGAACATTTTGATATGCTACACACATGAATCGGAGCAACGGGTGCTGACTTATAGCATGATGAAATATGCATAAAATGACTGAAAATTAGGGTTAGAGGTCAACCCCAGATCTAGATCCAGATCGGGCTGACGCGGTTTTTGAGGTTTGCCGGATCTGAGCTCCGGTTCGCCGGAGATGGAGGGTTCGCCGGAGTGGTGGGGACTTTCGGGGCAGCTCACCAGCCGGAGAGGAAGGCGGCGGAGGCGGCCGGCTCGGGACGGTGCGGCGGGCGTGCGGCGGCGGGGCTTGGCGAGGTGCGAGGCCGCGGGGCACCGGCGGTCGTCGGCGGCCGGAGAGGGCGGAGGGCGGCGCGGCGGGCGTGCGGCGGCGCGCCGGCGTCCTGGCGGAGTCGGGCGAGGCGCGGGAGGCACGGCCCGGTGGCGCGCGGCGGAGGGCCGCGGATGGGCCTGCGGGCCCGCGGTGGTGGGAGGCGGCCGGCGGCCACGTGGTGGGGGGAGAGAGGCTGGGGGAGCAGGGCGGACGTGTCCGGCCTGGTTGGACACGTCCGGCGGCTGGAGGAGGACGGAGACTAGTGTTAGGGTAGGGGAAGATCCGAAAATTCAGGGGGGGGCACATATTTATAGGTAGAGGGAGCTAGGAAGCTCCAAATGGAGTGCGGTTTTTGGCCTCGCGATCGTGATCGAACGGTCTAGATGATGGAAGGGTCTTTGGTGGGTTTTGGGCCAAATTGGATGGGTGTTGGGCTGCAACACAAAAGAGGCCTTCTCGGTCCCTCGGTTAACCGTTGGAGTATCAAACGAAGTCCAAATGGTACGAAACTTGACAGGCGGTCTACCGGTAGTAAACCAAGGCCGCTTGGCTAGTCTCGGTCCAATCTGGAAATGTTTAACCCCCACACACGAAAAGAGGTAGAAAGGGGCACCGGAGGAGATAGGAGCGCCGGAATGCAAAACGAACAACAGGGAAAATGCTCGGATGCATGAGACGAACACATATGCAAATGCAATGCACATGATGACATGATATGAGATGCATGACAAAGGCAACAACACACGGAGACAAAAACCTGAACCCGAGGAAATAAAATAACTTAGCGCCGGAAACGGCAAGAGTTGGGATACATTTAAGGTAAATTACATCCGGGGTGTTACAACATCGGATAAGAGCATTGACAGAAAAAAATGGAGAGACTTCACATAAATAACATGTTAAATGATTAAGAATTTTGAGTCCTTGAAGGAAACAGGGGAGGGAGGGCGGGAAAACAAAAGCAACTTGGAGACGGACGAAACAAACACCGTTGAGAAGAACTCATACTTGATCTTGCGGATGTTGAAATGATCGTATCCACTTGAAGAGAGGCACGCCGGTTGAACATGATTTACATGATAATCTTGATTATCAAGAAGGAATAGTATTCACATCGGAGTATGAGAACACCGCTTAGGAAAAGGTATGAATCAACATTTAACTTCGAAGCAACTCGAATACCACAACTCAAAACAAAACAAAGAATTGGCTTGTAGAATAAGCCAGAACAAACATATGATAGAGATTTCGTCCGAGGTTTTCGTGGTGGGGCCTACACGGGCTCGATCGTATAGCACCATCATGTACAGGGTAGTGCACATGACATACGAAGCATCCCCGAGTCAGCATAGCCAAGGACTCTTTAAGACACAACGAGACCACTATAAAACCAACCGTGAATAGGCGGACCACTAGACGTCGAACCCCAATTTCATATCATATATCCGTCGGAAAGATATCCTAAGAGCTACTTGAATTCCCACTTATAAACTCCCGAAACTTTCCGATTATGCAATCAGGTGTTCGGGATACAGGGGAAGCATAATATCTCACCCAAAACTAGCAAATCCTACATCCAGTTGTATCCATCCTTCAACACATAACCCAGAAACCTTCGGAAATCGTTTAAATCAACCTTCGAAAAGCATCTGTTATACGAGTTATGGCAATACTCCCGGACTCCCGCCCTAGTACTGGGTGGCGTCGAGGTTATCTCACCAACAACTGCATAAATGAGATTTTCAATGTCGGTGAAACTAAACTTAGGTATTCCAGAACTGCAACGATAAAATTGTGACGACAACACCTCGGAGCTCAACTCCCCGGGACACGCCACACCCCCTAAATGACAGGAGGAACCAAGAACAATGTTCTCGTCACAAATCGATCGGAACGATTCCAAGATACCCGCGTGATCCTAAATTTTTTAGTGAAATTTGAGAAGAGAAGAGTCAAAACTCTATGTCAGGATGCCTCACCAGAGCGACGAAGGGACTGAGGAGTAAAAATAAGTCCTAACTCTCCGATATATATAATTCCTAAATGACTCAAAACATTTTTCTAGACTCAACAACGCCAGCTATTCGATCAAGCAAGGGGCTCCTAAGGTCGGGGAAGGCTCTGATTACCAACTTGTAACGCCCTCGATGCGGCTATATCTCCCACGTGTCGAAGCACAACTTAGAGGCATAACCGCATTGAAAGCAATGTCGCAAGTGAGGTAATCTTCGCAAACAACTCATGTAATACAATAAGGGAAAAGATACATAGTTGGCTTACAATCGCCACTTCACACAATTACATGAATAAAGCATTACATCAACCAGATACAATCAAGGTCCGACTACGGAACCAAAATAAAAGAAGACTACCCCAAATGCTACACAGATCCCCGATCGTCCCGACTGGGCTCCACTACTGATCAACTAGAACGAAACAACACAAAGGACAAGGTCTTCATCGAGCTCCTCCTTGAGCTTGGTTGCGTCATCCGCACGGTTCAACGACACCTACGAGCTGGTTTGGAAGTATCTGTGAGTAACAGGGACTCAGCAATCTCACACCCTCACGATCAAGACTATTTAAGCTTATGGGTAAGGTAAAGGTATGAGGTGGAGCTGCAGCAAGCAACTAGCATATATGGTGGCTAACCTATTCGCAAAAGAAGACAAAAGCACGGTCGAACAACTATGATCAAGAAGTGATCCTAGAACAACCTACGTCAAGCATAACTCCAACTCCGTGTTCACTTCCCGGACCCCGCTGAGAAGAGACCATCATGGTAACACACGTGGTTGGTGCATTTTAATTAAGGTCAACTTCAGGTTTTCTACAAGCGGACATTAACAAATTCCCATCTGCCCATAACCGCGGGCACGACTTTCGAAAGTTCTTAACCCTACAGGGGTGTCCCAACTTAGCCCATCACAAGCTCTCACAGTGAATGAAGGATATTCCTTCTAGCGGGAAGACCCGATCAGACTCGGAATCCCGGTTACAAGACATCCTCGACAATGGTAAAACAAGTCCAGCAAGACCGCCCGATGCGCCGACATCCTGAAAGGAGCTGCACATATCTCGTTCTCAGGGCAACACCGGTTGAGACATCCTACGAGTAAAACTAGCCCTCAAGTTTCCTCGAGGTGGCCCCGCAGTATATTCAGTTCGGACCAACACTTAGACAAGCACTGGCCCGGGGGGGTTAAAATAAAGATGACCCTTGGGCTGGCCTAACCCAAGGGAAAAAGAGGCTAGTTGGCGAATGGTAAAACCAAGGTTGGGCCTTGCTGGAGGAGTTTTATTCAAAGAGAGCTGTCAAGGGGTTCCCATTATAACCCAACCGCGTAAAGAACGCAAAATCCGCGAACATAACACCGATATGACGGAAACTAGGGCGGCAAGAGTGTAACAAAACACCAGGCATAAGGCCGAGCCTTCCACCCTTTACCAAGTATATAGATGCATTAATTAAATAAAAGATATTGTGATATCCCAACAAGTAAACATGTTCCAACAAGGAACAACATCTCCATGTTCCAACAAGGAACAAATTTCAATCTTCACCTGCAACTAACAACGCTATAAGAGGGGCTGAGCAAAGCGGTGACATAGCCAAACAACGGTTTGCTCGGACAAGGTGGGTTAGAGGCTTGGTTCAACAATATGGGAGGCATGATAAGCAAGTGGTAGGTATTGCAGCATAGGCATAGCAAAAGAGCAAGCATCTAGCAAGCAAAGATAGAAGTGATTTCGAGGGTATGGTCATCTTGCCTGAAATCCCGCAAGGAAGAAGAACGGGTCCATGAAGAAGACAAACGGACGAAGTCGAACGGGTCCTCACAAACGGGATGTTATCATAACCAACCCGAAGAAGCGACACCGGAAATAAGCACACAACATAGTAAACAACCAACACACGAACATGGTATGATATGCGGGATGCGGTATGCGATGCATATGCATGATTTGTAAAAGAATGATTGAACCTAGCCTCATATTGGAAATCCAAGAGTGCCACTGGAAAGGTGAGATGATTTCGGTTGAAATCGATATAAAGATCACCGGAATCGGATGCACGGTTTGGAAATGGCAAGCAAAACAAATATGGCACCGGTCTGCGATAAACATCAAGTAGCCATCTAAATGCAACAAGTTAAATGTGCTACATCACTCAAACATGGCAAAAAAAATAGATGGAAGGTATCCACTCAAGAATCTTAACAAAAGATCAACACTTAGCTATAGCTAATTCGTCCATTAACAGGTTCAAACAAGCATGGCAAAAGTGCAAAAGATAACATGTTTCAGACTTAGTGAAATTAACACAAGTCTGGAATTTATCATCAGGAAGCACACTTTAGAGCATGAAAACTACACGCTACAGGAACTTATCATGGCAAGGAAAGGAATGGCATGAAGCTACTCAAGGCACTTAACAAAAGTCCCTTAGTGACCTTGAGCGAAAAGGGATCAGAAAATACAATTGCAAGCATGTGAACATGGCAAAAACATAAACAGATTCAGACTTCGTGAAAAACTGGGGAATGCAAAACAGATTAAGAAGTAGGCATGTTTACGAGCTCGATGCACTCACTACAGAGCATGGCATGACAAACTAAGCATACACCCATCAAGAATACATGGCATAGAAGCTATACATGGCAAGGACAACAACATAGCATGCACGGACCAATAGCAACATCCTTGGCAAAATCGCTAACAAGTCAACAATCTGGCAGGATTCACGATATAGCAAAAGTAGAGCTCGAATGAATCAAGCTAGGTTGCTCCATAAATGCAAAAAAAGACATGGATGGATAGAGCACCACAATGTTAACAAAACATCCTTACTAATGATCCTCAAAAGAGGCACGGATTACTAGTAAACAACATGAACATATGAGCATTTATAGGTAGAGGGAGCTAGGAGAGTCCAAATGAGGTGCGGTTTGCGGCCAAGCGATCGTGATCGAACAACCGACATGATGGAGGAGGTTTTGGTGGGTTTTGGGCCACATTGGAGTGGTGTTGGTCTGCAACACACACGAGGGCTTTTCGGTTCCTCGGTTAACCGTTGGAGTATCAAACGAAGTCCAAATGGCACGAAACTTGACAGGCGGTCTACCAGTAGTAAACCAAGGCCACATGACAAGTCTCGGTCCAATCCGAAAACGTTAAACACTCGCACACGAAAGGAGGTAGAAAGGGACACCGGGTGACATAGGAGCGCCGGATTGCAAAACGGACAACGGGGAAAATGCTCGGATGCATGAGACGAACATGTATGGAAATGAAATGCACATGATGACATGATATGCAATGCATGACACGCAAACAATGACAAGTCAACAACAGCGAATAACTGGAGGACACCTGGCACATCGGTCTCGGGGCATCACACCCGGCTCCTTGTCGTCCCCTTCCTAGGCCTCGCCGTCGTCCACCGCCCTGGTCAAGGAACGAATTCCATTGAACATGGACTGTACATGGAGAGGCTGACAGCTGGGTCCACGGCCGCAGCAAGGAAGTGCCTCCTTATTACGTGCAAAATAATTATTCCTCCACCTAACAACGGGGACCCACCAGACGGGCCACCGTATTTCGCGAAAAAACGTTTCCCCCTGACTGCTGGGACCCACTAGCTACACCTTCGCACGCAAGGAAGTGCGTATGGTCCAAACAAACAAAACGATTTGCCCCCCTGACTGCTGGGACCCACCAGCTACATCTTCGCACGCAAGGAAGTGCCTGACAGTCGGGACCCACATGGTCGAAGCGTACGTACCGTTGTCATTCTGGTCGCGAATGTGTATGTACATATATACTGGTCGATGTAGAGGCATGCACGTGTCGTAGTAGAGGCGCGCACGTAGCATGTACAGGTGCGTATAGCGGCTAGGGTGCAAGAAAGAAAATACGGCCATGTATGTGTACATACGGGCAGGGTCTCGAACGCCTACTCGCGCATACATACGGCCAGGGCTCGTGTACATGCCTGGGTCGGAACGGAGAAACATCGTCTTCGTCGTGTTCATGGGGAGGCAACGAAATGCTCGTGTTCATGGGGAGGCAAGGAATGCATAGTGTTCATCGGGAGGGCTTGGACGGAACAGGCGATGGAAACGAGGCCTGGCGTACCGCAGAACGGAGGAAACGGCCTTGTGTTCGACCGGCCACGTTCGAAACAGGATCCTGTTCATCACGAGGGGTCTGGCGTACCGCAAAACGGAGGAAACAGACCTCCTACGGTCGAAACGGGGGTCCTGTTGATCGAGAGGGGTGTGGCGTACCGAAAAACGGACGAAACGGACTTGTGTTCGAGCGCTACGGTCGAAACGGGGGTCCTGTTCATCGGGAGTGGTGTGGCGTACCGCAAAATGGGACTCCACGGGATATGGTTCATCTCCACCGTCGACCCCCTCCAGCCTCCACAAGCTACTGTTCATCCACCATCGACCTCCTCCAGCCTCCACCTGCGACTGTTCATCCACGGGCTCCTGTTCATCCAGCCTCCACCGCGCGCTACTCCACCGGCTACTGTTCAACCACCCCTCTCCACGGGCTCCCGTTCAACTACCCCTCCACGGGCTACTGTTCATCCTACCCTCCACCATCTACTGTTCATCCTGCCTTCCACGGGGTGGTCCTGTTCATCCAGCCCTCCACGGGGTCCTGTTCATCCAGCCCCAACCGGCTCGATCGATCGGGGTACTGTTCATCCAGAGGCAACACCACGGGGTCCTGTTCATCCACCCCCACCGGGAACTGTTCATCCACCCCCTCCCCCCCGCAACGCTCACTATTCATCCAGAGGAAGCATTGATCAGCTTCAGTTAGCAGCAGTAACAAAGGTATCGCTCGATCGGGTTCAGTTAACAGCCATCGATCGATCGCTCGGGTTCAGTAACGCGTAGCTAGCGTGCAGTGCAATCGCTCGGGCTCAGTTAAAGCCCAACGCCTCGCTCGGGTTCAGCTAGAGCCAACGCCTCGCACACACGCGCGTACGTGTATGAGAGAAACGTGCATCGCTCGGCCCCCGACCTCCCACCGTAACCGGGAACTCCCCGAAATTTTCCTCCCCCTCGCTTCTACCATGGTTTTTTCCGTCATGGACGGCCCAAAGAATGTCATGCAGCTATGTCTCCGGCCCGCCCAAGACGAAAAGCCCATTTTCTGTCATGATTTTTTGTCATAGAAGTAGGAGCCCACCACATCTATGACGATACCGGGTTTTGTCACAATTATAGTCATAGAAGTGTCATATGTATGACAGGAAAAAATTTCGTTCGGTCCAAAATGTCATGGATGTGTCTTTTTTTGTAGTGCTACCATGGCTCAGTGGAAGCACTAGACAACATTTCCCCATAAGAGATGCTACCAAGGATAAACAACTAGGTTGTCGGATCCCACACATAGCAATACACATCACACGTGCGCATAACATGCAAGTATGTGTTGTACAACATGGCATCACAACATAACTCAAACTCATATAGATAAAGGCCCAGACGAGCCACATAGCATTTAATTCAAACAGGGGTCTCATGACCCATCAGTCAGAGCATACAAGCAACGGAAGCATTACATGTCTGAGTACAGACAACTACAAAAGAAAAAGGCTGAGAAGCCTGACTATCTACAAGTCCCTTCCAAGGGTACACGATCGTAGCTGAGGTAACAAGCTACTCGTTGAAGTCCAAGTGGTACTAGTAGTGAGACAGATGTCTCACCTGCAAAACATAAATAAAGCAAACGTGAGTACAAAGGTACTCAGCAAGACTTACATCAGATCCTATCATACATGCATTTGTATCAAGAAGGTAATGTGGGGTTTAGTTGCAGCAAGCCAGCTTTGACCCAAAGGCTATCCCATTCTACGACTACGAGAAACTTCTTTGAGGTGAGGCAACGCACACGAGTCCACTAATCACCACATCAATACACTACTATGGATTCATCCCCGTCTCTCTACGAGAAGGCCATCCATAGCACTCACACTTGTCTTGAGCATTTTAGCGTATCCACTTTAAGTTGTCTATGTACCACGTAAGCATACAAGTAGTCCATAACCGAGGACACGGCTATTCGAATAGATCATGATAACCCTGCAGGGGTGTACTTCTTCACACACGCTCTCACCACTTGTCACCACGTAGACATCATGTACCTCAGCAATCTTCAAGCAGAAGCCTGGCGAGGGTGTCGGCCATGACCTGACTAACCACACAAGTCTCTCATCCAGGTTTATTGCCTATTCGGGTTCCATCCGCAAGGAGATCCGGCCGGGGTGTCGCTCATGGCCCCAAACGATGTGAGCAGGGTTCCCAAGCCCACCATCCGGGTGCCACTTGGTACATCGTGCCACTATCCCTAGTCTGTCCGAAGCCCACCTGGTCGGGTGCCACTTGGTAGACTACTAACACTACCTACAAACACCAGAAACTAATTGCAACTCCTGGACAGAGATCAAGTTGGTTAATAAGTCGAGAGGGGCACTTAAGCATTCCAATGTGTGGTAGTAGCTAGTCATTGGACAACATACACGGAACTTAGTGCTTAAGGACGGTTCCAGTGAGACAACCCACCATGTACTCCTACATGGCCCCTCACCGCTACCTTTACCAAATCGTGTTCACGCGCTTAACTCTCAGCACCATAACATATCGTAACACTCCAATTCATTCCCGATGAATCAGACCTGACATACTCTAAGCAATTGTAGGCAATGCATTGTAGGAACACAACATGGCTCAATCAACTCCTACACATGCTAGTGGGTTTTAACTATTTACTGTGGCAATGACAGGTCATGCAGAGGAATGGGTTCAACTACCGCAGCATAAAGTAGTAGTTGAATCGTTGTTGTCCTAATGCAATAAAGGAGAGCAGGAGCGAGAGAGTAGGATTGTATCGGAATGAACAAGGGGGTTTGCTTGCATGGTAGATCAACAGGGAGGCACTGCTCCTTAGACAGGTACTCTGGAGCACTCTCGGGAGCAGGACCTATCGAGAAGGAACGGTGTCGACAATCAATACTCAATCATATGCAACAATATGATGCATGAATATGGCATGAATATGTGATGTGTTTTAGCTAATGCATTTAGCATTCAACTTGGAAGAGGTCCATTTGAACCAAAGGTTTAAATGCAACTCTAATTTAAGTCCCTTTAAATGCAATAAGTGTGTTTTCATATATACAGCATGTATAGGTTGGTTTTTCATGCATGAAAATGGTATAGATGGATATATTGAATTTTTCTGATCATTTTTCATATATAACTTATTTCAATCTGAGCTACGGTTGAATTTCTATGAATTTTTGAAGTTTATATCATTTTCTGGAATTTCCTGATTTATTTTAAAACCAGAAAATGAATAACTGTGTTAGCAGGTCAATGGCGCTGACCAGTCAAACCTGACGTGTGGGGTCCACACGTCAGTGACTCGGTTAGTTAGAAGGGGGTTTATTTGGTTTAATTAGGATTAGTGGGCGTCGGGCCCAGTGTCAGTGTCAGGGGTGGTTAGCAAAATGGTGATTAGCCTTAAGCTAATCACCTGGCAAGTCGGGCCCGCACGTCAGGCCGACGAGGTCATCACCGGCGACCTCAGGACGCAGCAGCGTACGCGTTACAGGCCACGGGGGCGGCGGCTAGGTGCACCAGGATGAAGCCCGTGCTCTCCCGCATCCAGCGGAGCAGGTAGGAGGAGAAGGGGTGGCCGGAGCTCGCCGGAGCGGAGCTCGGGGCAGAGGCTGGGGCACGGCTTAGAGCGGGAGTGAGCTACGGGGCACATCAGGGGCTGCGGAGGGCCTCTACGGCCTCCTGGCGTCACCAGGAACACGGTGACGCGCGCGGGAGCGGCTGGCTCGGGCTCTGGCCACGGTGGCGCCATGGCCGGCAGCGATGAGGTCTCGGGCGCGGCAGCTGAGCTAGCTAGGCGGGGCAAACGAACAATGGGAGGAGGATAAAACGAAGTAGAGCTCACGGGGATACCGTAGACGTCGTCAGCGAGCTCGGGGAGGGTCGAACGCGAGCGGAACGGCGACGGCGATCTCGGGTGGCCGGAGACGAAGACGATGGAGATGGCGGCGCTCCAGGGCCTCCCGAGGCGTGTGGCTCGACGAAGAGGTAGACGGAGACGTGGCAGAGCGTCTGGGCACGAAGCGAGGGCGAGGCCGTGACGGTGGGCGTGGCAACGTGGAGCGGCGGTGACGGTGGCGCTTGGGCGTTCGCGGGAGAGAGCGAGAGAGAGGAGGGGAAGAAGAACAGAGGAGGTGGGCGTGATCTAGATGCAAGGGGAAGCTTGTCCCCTCATCCCAATGTCGGAAGAAGCAGGAGGTGGCGCAACGCATGCGTGCGTGCGGCAACCACGCGCCCCTGGCCTCCTGGCGAGAGGTAGGGGGGACTGGCGCGGCCAGCTGGTTGGGCTGGCCTGCTGGGCTGCCAGGTAGGAGGCTCAGGTAAGTATTTCCCTTTGTTTTGTTTTATTTTCTATTTTTTCTCACATTTGTTGGATTTAAAAACAATACCAAACTAATTTATGTACTTATGCCAATTTTTGTAGGAGCTAGTGATATTATTCCAGAGCTCCTCATCAACTAGCATAAGTTTTGGACATATATAAAGTATATAACACTTACATATCCAATGCAAATAAGTACTGCATTAATTCCAAATGGCCAAAACAAATATTTATGAGCTCAATAAAATATTGGTTTGAATTTTACCTCTGACCAATATTTTCAGGGAGCAACATGAACATTTTCTTGGACCCTTTTGGAGCAATTTTTATCTGGGTCATTTCCAGAAATGATTTCTGAGGGTTTCACAAATCCCCAATTCAAATTTAAATGAAATTTAAACATGATGCACACATGACTAGCTAGTCTAGGTCATAGCAGAACTAGGGATGTGACACCTCAATACCTCTTTCGGAGATTTTATGGCCAAAACAATACCTTCGTTAACCATAAAGTGGCACTTCTCCCAATTCAAGACAAGATTGGTTTGCTCACATCTCTGCAAAACTCGATCAAGATTGCTTAAACAATCATCAAAAGACTTCCCATAAACAGAAAAGTCATCCATGAAAACCTCAACAATCTTTTCACAAATGTCAAACAATATAGAAGTCATGCATCTTTGAAAGGTAGCAGGTGCATTGCATAAACAAAAAGGCATACGTCTATAAGCATAAGTTCCAAAAGGACAAGTAAAAGTGGTATTTTCATGATCAGGTTGAGAAACAAGTATTTGTGAAAACCAGAATATCCATCAAGGAAGCAAAAATGTGTGTGCTTAGATAATCTTTCTAGCATCTGATCAATAAAAGGCAGAGGGTAATGATATTTTCTAGTTGCTTTGTATAATTTTCTAAAATCAATTACCATTCTATAGCCTGTAACAATTCTTTGTGGAATAAGTTCATTCTTATCATTAGGAACAACAGTAATACCTCCTTTCTTAGGGACACAATGGACATGACTTACCCATCTACTATCAGCTATATGATAGATTATTCCTGCTTCTAGAAGTTTTAATATTTCCGTTCTTACCACTTCTTTCATCTTCGGATTTAACCGACGTTGGTGATTAACAGCGGGTATAGCATCAGGTTCCATATTAACGTTGTGCTGACATAGAGTGGGACTGATGCCCTTAAGATCATCAAGAGTATACCCAATAGCCGCTTGGTGCTTCTTTAGAATTTTCAATAATCTTTCTTCTTCATGTTTTGAAAGGTTAGCACTAATAATAACATGGTATATCTTTTTCTGATCAAGATAAGCATATTTCAAAGTGGCTAGCAATTGTTTTAATTCAAACACAGGATCACCCTTAGGTGGAGGAGGACCTCATAGAGTTTCAATAGTCAAATTGTGTTTGAGCAGAGGTCGTTGTTCAAAGAAGATTGTATCTATTTCATTTCTTTCATGCATATGCATATCATTTTCATGGTCTAGCAAATATTGTTCTAGTGGATCAGTAGGAGGCATGGAAATAGAAGCAAGGCCAATAATTTCATCCTT
Organism: Triticum urartu; assembly: GCF_056163025.1. Lineage (NCBI taxonomy): Eukaryota > Viridiplantae > Streptophyta > Magnoliopsida > Poales > Poaceae > Triticum > Triticum urartu. The sequence continues at coordinate 192,478,871 of NC_141877.1, read as the reverse complement.
ACTAGGAAATTCTTTCTTATGATATTTTCTTCTAAACTTAGAAAAAGTAAACTCGTGAAACTAACACCGAAAGTTTGTTTCTCACAATCTATTTTAGCATTAACAGTGTTCAAGAAAGGTCTACCAAAGATAATGGGACAAAAGACATCCTGTGGGAACCAAGAACAAGAAAATAAGAAAGGTATTTTATTTTCCCACACAAGACATCAACAACTCTAACAATCCCAAGTGGTGTGATGGTGTCTCTGTTAGCAGAGGACATTGCTCAAAGAAAATCGTAGGTGGAGGAGGACCTCCTAGGGTTTCAATGGGAAAATTGTTCTTTAGTAGAGGACGTTGTTAACATAAAATCTTATCTATTTCATTTCTTTCATGCATATGCATATCATTCTCATAGTATAGCAAATATTGTTCTAGAGGATCAGTAGGAGGTACATCAATAGAAGCAAGACCAATAATTCCATCCTTACTAAGAAATTCTTTTTATGAGGTTTTCTACTAACTTAGAAAAGTTAAACTCATGAGACTCATCAGAAAAACAAACACCGACAGTTTGTTTCTCACAATCTATTTTAGCATTAAGGGTGTTCAAGAAAGGTCTATTAAAGATAATGGGACAAAAGTCATCCTGTGGGATCCAAGAACAAGAAAATCGGTAGGGTATTTTATTTTCCCACACAAGACTTCAACATCTCTAACAATCCCAAGTGGTGTGATGGTGTCTCTATTAGCAAGTTTAATAGTAACATCTATGTCTTCTATTTCAGCAGGTGCTATATCATTCATAATTTCTTGATATAAGGTAAAAGGAGTAGCACTCACGCTAGCACCTATGTCACACAAACCATGATAACAGTGATCTCCTATCTTAACTGAGACAACAGGCATGCCAACAACAAATGTATGTTTATCTTTTTCATCGGATTTGGCAATTTTAGCAGCTTCATCACAGAAGTAAATAACATGCCCATCTATATTTTCAACCAGGAGATCCTTAACCATAGAAACACTAGGTTCTACCTTGATTTTTTCAGCTGGTTTAGGTGTTCTAATATAACTTTTATTGACCACAATTGAAACTTTAACATGTTCCTTCATCCTAACATGGAAAGGTGGTTGCTCAATATAAGTAGTAGCAACAACTGGATCAACATTATAAATAATAGTTTCATCTTTAGCTATTACTGGTTCTTTAATTTCTTCTTTAATAGGTGGGTGATATTTAAACCACTTCTCCTTAGGGAGATCAACATGAGTAGCAAAAGATTCATAGAAAGAGGCTACTATCTCTGAGTCAAGTCCATATTTAGTGCTAAACTTTTGAAAAGCATCGGTATTCCTAAAAGATTTAACACAATCCAACTTAAGCTTAATACCTGACTCTTTGCCATCATCGAGTTCCCAATCTTTAGAGTTGCGTTTAATTCCTTCCAAAAGATTCCACCGGAATGTAGTAATCTTCTTCATAAAAGAACCGACACAGGAAGTATCAAGCATGGATTGATCATTACGAGAAAGCCAGGCATAAAAATTCTGAATAATAAGTCCTCTTGAGAGCTCATGATTAGGGCATCAATATAACATTGACTTAAGCCTCCTCAATCTAGAGTGATACTTTCTCCTTCACGAGGCCAAAAATTATATATATAATTCCAATCACGACAAACTAGATGCATAGGATATTTTTTTGGTGAAACTCCAATTTAAATCGATTCCAATTCCAAGATCCAATATCATCGCATAGCCTATACCATGCCAATGATTTTCACTTCAAAGATAAAGGGAAAACCTTCTTCTCAGCTTCATCTTCGGGTAAACCTGCAATCTTAAACAATCCACAAATTTCATCCACATATATCAAGTGCATATCAGGATGTTCGGTTCCATCTCCTACACAATGATTAGCTAGCAGTTGTTCTATCATACCCGAAGGAATTTCATATTCAGTATTTTCAGTAGGTGCAGTAGGTTGAGGGGCAACTAATTGTGGTTCTGATCAAGGTGAAGATACCCCGGACAAACCCCTCAAAGGATTGTTCTCCATAGTAACAAGTGACAATAAATTTCAGTACGTAGTAATGATTTTTCCTTACCAATTTCCACTTACCAAGAGCGCTTCACTCAGTGGCAATGGCGCCAGAAAAGAGCCTTGATGACCCCCATGTATAGGGTATCAATCGTAGTCCTTTCGATAAGTAAGAGTGTCGAACCCAACGACGAGCAAAAGGAAATGACAAGTGGTTTTCAGCAAGGTATTTTCTGCAAGCACTGAAATTATAAGTAACGAGTAGTTTGATAGCAAGATAATTTGTAACGAGCAAGTAACGATAGTAGTAACAAAAGTGCAGCAAGGTAAACCAATCCTTTTGAGGCAAAGGACGGGCCAAAACAATCTCTTATGATAAGAAAAGAGTTCTTGAGGGTACACGGGAATTTCATCCAGTCACATTCATCATGTTGGTTTGATTTGTGTTTGCTACTTTGATGATTTTATATGTGGGCGGACCGCTTAGGTGCTGTTCTTACTTGAACAAACCTCCTACTTATGATTAACCCCCTCGCAAGTATCCGCAACTACGATAAAAGTATTAAGAATAAATTCTAACCATAGCATTAAACTTTTGGATCCAATTCAGTCCCCTACGGAATAGCGCATAAACTAGGAGTTCAGCTTCTATCACTCTCGCAACCCATCATCTAATTACTACTCCACAAGGCATTCCCTTAGGCCCAAATATGGTGAGGTGTCATGTAGTCGACCTTCACATGACACCACTAAGGGAATCACAACATACATATTATCAAAATATCAAACACATATCAAGTTCACATGATTACTTGCAACTTGATTTGTCCCGTGACCTCAAGAACAAAAGTAACTACTCACAAGTGACAAACATGTTCATGATCAAAGGGGTATTAAATATCCTAATGGATCTGAACATATAATCTTCCACCAGATGAACCATATAGTAATCAACTGCAAGATGTAATCAACACTACTAGTCACCCACAAGCACCAATCAATAATTCCGGTACAAAGATTGAACACAAGAGATGAACTAGGGTTTGAGAGGAGATGGTGTTGTTGAAGATGTTGATGGAGATTGCCCTCCCCAAGATGGGAGAGTTGTTGGAGATGATGATGACGGTGATTTCCCCCTCCGGGAGGGAAGTTCCCCCGGCGGAATCGCTCTCCAAGTTCCGCCTCAATACGGTGGTGGTCCGTCCTGAAAGTCCTCTTCTTATTTTTTTCTAGGTCAAAATGACTTATATACCGGAAGATGGGCACCGGAGGTGGGCTGGGCTGAGCACAACCCACCAGGGCATGTCTGGGGGCCTGGCATGCCCTGGTGTTTTGTGATCACTAGGTGGCCCCCCCTCCGGTTGTTATTTTCTCCGGTATTTCTTATATATTCCATAAAAATTCATTGTGAAGTTTTAGCTCATTTGGAGTTGTGCAAAATAGGTAGCCCGACGTAGATTTTTCAGGTCTAGATTTCTAGATGACGAATTCTCCCTTTGTGTGAACCTTGCATATTATGAGAGAAAGGGCATTAGAATTACTCCAAAAAGAATTATTATGCATAAAACATTATAAGTAACAATAGGTAAACATGATGCAAAATGGACGTATCAATACCCTCAAAGGGCATCGGGGTGGTTCCATCATGAAGGATGACACCATCAAAGAGCTACGTGACGTGGGGTATCTCTCCACCAACATCGCCACCCACGCTCCAAGCGCCAACCAGCTAGTGCCCTCCCCCCCACACAGTGGAGCGGCTAGTCTTTGTCCCCCACCTTATCCGAGGTGTTGCACCCATTCATGCTTAGGGTGATGTTCTACTATGGGCTCGACTTCCCCCACATGGCCTTGAATTCAATCCTCCACCTCGCCTCCTTCATCAGAGTCTATGAGGCCTTCCTCCGATGCCAGCCACACTTCGGCCTATGGCTGAAGATCTTCGCGGTCAAGCCGAAGTTGTAGGATCGAAAGTAGGTCTAGAGGTGGGTGATTAGACTACTTGACCAAATAAAAATCTCGCCTTTGCCCAATTTAAGTCTTGGCAGATTTTAGCAACTTAGCACAAGTCAAGCAATCAACCTACACATGCAAATCTAAGAGTGTAGCAACAGAAAGTAAAACATTGCATATGAAGGTAAAGGGAAGGGTTTGGAGAAGGCAAACGCAATGTAGACAAGGAGATTTTTGGTATGGTTCCGATAGGTGGTGCTATCATACGTCCATGTTGATAGAGACTTCAACCCATGAAGGGTAACGGCTGCACAAGTCCATGGAGGGCTCCACCCATGAAGGGTCCACGAGGAAGCAACCTTGTTTATCCCACCATGGACATCGCCCATGAAGGACTTGCCTCACTCCGGTAGATCTTCACGAAGTAGGTGATCTCCTTGCCCTTACAAACTCCTTGGTTCAACTCCACAATCTTGTCGGAGGCTCCCAAGTGACACCTAACCAATCTAGGAGACACTACTCTCCAAAAGGTAATAGATGGTGTGATGATGATGAACTCCTTGCTCTTGTTCTGCAAATGATAGTCTCCCGAACACCCAACTCTCTCTCTCATAGATTGGGCTATGGTGGAAAGATGATTTGAGTGGAAAGCAACTTGGGGAAGGCTAGAGATCAAGATTCTTGTGGTTGGATGGGAATGTCTTGGTCTCAACACATGAGTCGGTGGTTCTCTTTCAGAAAATGAGTAGTGGAAGTGTAGGCACGTTCTAATGGCTCTCTCTTGAATAGAGAAGGGGGTGGAGGGGTATATATAGCCTTCTACAGAATGCAACCGTTACACACATTTGACCCAACTCGGTCAGACCGGATAGAAGAACTCGGTGAGACTGATTCAGTTCAAAATGTGAACGTTAGGAATCTCGGTTAGACCGACATGATCAACTCGGTGGGACCGATGTGTTAGGGTTAGGGAAAAACCTCATCTCGGTGTGACCGATTGCATGAACTCGGTGAGACTGACTTCATAAACGAGCAAATAGAGAGTTGGTCAGGCAAACTCGATGGGTCCGATCGCTCATTTCGGTAAGACCAAAACATTATGAAGGGGAACCGAGAGTTTACATTGCAAACTCGGTGGGACCGGTCGCTCATTTTGGTAAGACTAAAATGTTACAAAGGGAAACAGAGAGTTTGCATTGCCATCTCGGTGAGACCAAGATCCCGATTGGTGAGACCGAATAGATTAGGGTTTCTGGCAGTGGCTATGTCAAAGGAACTCGGTGGCTTTGGATAGATCAAATCAGTGGGGCTGAGTTTGTCTTTAGGTTTTGGACATATTGGAAATGAGAAAGTGGTTGAGGGTTTTGGAGCATATCACTAAGCACTTTGAGCAAGTAGACCATTAAGCAACACCTCATCCCCTTCTAATAGTATTGGCTTTTCCTATGGACTCAATGTTATCTTGGATCACTAAAATAGAAATGAAGAGTCTTGAGCTTTTGCCAATCTTTGTCCTTAGATTTTTGAGGGGTCCACATCTCTAGTCCATGCCATGCCAACCATTGCACTTTCTGAAATATTTATCTTGAATGGATATTAGTTCAATGAGTTATATGTTGTTATGAATTACCCAAGCCACCCGAGAATTAGTTGCACTTTCAATCTCCCCTTCTTGGTAATTGATGACAACATATAGATCGACAAATGATAATATGATTGAAATACATCGCCGCTTTGAGAAGTATGTGATAAGCAAGAGCACAATCGATTAGGACCATGGGCCACTCTTCCATGTCACATACATCTTGGTGGAGCGCTCAAAATGATAAGATATAAAGAACATGCACTCATCACCAAGGGAAATATGATTGATCGTACACAAGTATTAAAATATCAGCATTTCAGCACACATTAAAGTATAATATGATCAAACACATGATCATAAGAGTATCTCACACATAAGCACAAATAGTAGCAAGCAAATGATCAAATAGCAAGTAGCAAGAGAAGCATCAAAAGGCAAACTGCTCTCTCTCTCTCTCTCGAAGCCTAATGATGTAGACACTTTCTCCCCCTTTGGCAACAAGTTACCAAAATGCTCGAAAATGCGTAGGGCTAAGCGACACTCTAGGCACAATCTGTGGTGTGTGTAGATGGCGTGGAGAGGACAACATCTGGAAATGCTTCTGAAGATGTCTAAGGAGCTGGAGGAGTTGCAACTGGAGGAATGACTGGGGCACTTGCTGTAGGTGCTGAAATGGTAGTCCTTGTGTCACTAACAACTGGCACAGCTGCAGACCTTTGTGCCTTTGGCACACGCTGAAAAATGTTTGTTGTAGGTCTGTCACTCCTGTCTTCAATCTCTTCCTGTAGCTTCTCGACAGTGGTCTGAATCTTGGTGAACTTCACATCTAGATCATGAAGTTTAGTCTCAAAGATCATCTCAAGGCTCTCTTGATTTCGAGTCAGGGTGACTAGTCATTTCTCTATTCTCACGGTTGCCTCAAGCAGATAACTGAGTTGATCTTGCTTGGTCTTGAGATTTGCAACTGAAGCATCTGGCATTGTTGAAGTCTTTGATGCCATTGCATTCTCTCGCTTCTCCTGAGCCTCTACTGAAGTAGGATGTGATGGATCCATGACAACCACGTTGTCCTCAAATTCTGGCCTCGGGGGAAGATGCTCTTTGTCATGAAGATATGTCCCTGTCCCCATCTTGGAGTTGATTAGCATCTGAATGTGAGGTGCATATCCACGTGATCTTTTCTGATCAGCTGCAGTTCTCTTCATAGTTTCAACAATCAAACTCATCACCTTGAACTTCCGTGGCACATCAAACATATGAAGCAGGTTCATTGAGTGACCAGGGATCATTCTATCATCTCCTGACTTGGGAAACAGAGTGTGCCTCAATATAGTGTTCATCGTGGTTAGACCTGGCAACAGATAATAGATGGATCCAAACTTGTGAGTTTCCAATGTATCATCAGGAATTTGCTTGTACATGTGAGCCATAGAGTTGTGATCCTTCCTGGGCTTGGCATACACATATGTGTCATCTTCAGCTTCCTCAGGGGCATTGATTAACTTGGCCCATTTAGAAATTGACGATTGATATCCAACTTATCTACTTTTCCTAACGCTTTTCCTCTTGTTTTGGAGTCTAATTTGCATGATTTGAATGAAACTAACCCCGGACTGACATGGTTTTCAGCAGAACTACCTTGGTGTTGTTTTTGTGCAGAAATAAAGTACTCGGAATGGAACGAAACTTTGCGAGTATTCTATATACAATAAATAAGAATTTCTGGAGCCAAGATCCACCGGAGGGGAGCACCTGGGTGGGCAGAACCCACCAGGGCGCACCCACCCCCCTCCTGGCGCGCCTAGGTGGGTTGTCCCCACCATGTGGCCCCGCAGACCCTGAAACCGACGTTATAAAATCCTATTTTTCCAGAAAAAATCAAGGAGAAAGAATTATCGCGATCCACAATACGGAGCCACCGTCACCTCCTATTCTTCATCGGGAGGCCAGATCTGGAGTCCGTTGGGGGCTCCGGAGAGGGGGGATCTTCGTTCTTCATCACCACCAACCCTTCTCCATCGCCAATTCCATGATGCTCCCCACCGGGAGTGAGCAATTCCTTCATAAGCTCACTGGTCGGTGAGGAGTTGGATGAGATTCATCATGTAATCGAGTTAGTTTTGTTAGGGCCTTATCCCTAGTATCCACTATGTTCTAAGATTGATGTCGCTATGACTTTGCCATGCTTAATGCTTGTCACTTTGGGCCTGGGTGCCATGATTTCATATATGAACCGTTTATGTTATCACCATTATATCCATGTTCTAGATCCAATCTTGCAAGTTATAGTCACCTACTACGTGTTATGATCCAGCAACCCTAGAGTGACAATAGTAGGGACCACTCAAGGTGATGACAATAGTTTGAGGAGTTCATGTATTCACCGTGTGTTAATGCTTTGTTCCGGTTCTCTATTAAAAGGAGGCCTTAATATCCCTTAGTTTCTAATAGGACCCCGCTGCCATGGGAGGGTAGGACTAAAGATGTCATGCAAGTTCTTTCCATAAGCACGTATGGCTATTTACGGAATACATGCCTACATTATATTGATGAACTGGAGCTAGTGCCATATCGCCCTAGGTTATAACTGTCTCATGATGAATATCATCCAACAAGTCACTAATCCAATGCCTACAGATTTATCTTATATTGTTCTTGCTAAGTTACCATTGCTATCCTTACTGTTACACTTGCTACAAAACTATTGCTATCACTGTTACCGTTACTATTACTGTTGTCACTATTATCAAAACTATCATATTACTTTGCTAATGATCACGTTGCTACAGATAATTAATCTCCAGGTGTAGTTGAATTGACAACTCAGCTGCTAATATCTTCAAATATACTTTGGCTCCCCTTATGTCAAATCTATAAATTTGGGTTGAATACTCTACCCTCAAAGATTGTTGCGATCCCCTATACTTGTGGTTTATCAAGGCCTTTTTCTGGCATCGTTGTCGGGGAGCATAGCTATATTTGTTGAGTCAGTTGGTATTATTATCAATTTATCTCTATGAAGAATTTGAAGGATTCTAAGACTAAGATTTCTCCCTCTAAGACGTGGGGAGGTAAGGAACTGTCATCCGGTTCTGCTTTAGATTCACCTTTTGTTATAAGTAAACTTGCAACACCACCACATGCTATCAATTCTGATATGTCACAAGTTATTGAGGATGCTACTTCTGCTATGGATAATGCTTATGATGATGCTGGTACCTTGCTTGATGATAATGATGTGCCACATGGTTATTTTCGTGATGAACAAATTGCTAGAGTAATACAACATGATGTTGTTGAATCTTATGATGAGCTTGAAACTGAAACTCCTAAAACACCTGCTAGAACTAGCCTTCCTAAATATGAATTACCTAAGGTACCGGAAGGTTATGTTATGAATGAAGAGACAACTAGAGATATTCTTGATTGTAAGGATAGGTATGATCTAGAAAAATTACTATGCAAGTATAAAGAAAAATCTCTGAATGCTAGAATGCAATATGATCCTAAGTTTGTTACTTCACCTATCTTTATTGATGACAAGGATAATGAATTCTCTGTCGACCCAGAGTTAATTACTTTGGTTGAATCTGATCCTTTCCATGGTTATGAAACTGAAACTGTTGTGGCACATCTTACTAGGTTGAATGACATGGCCACCCTTTTTACTCATGATGCGAAAACTTGTTATTACTATATTCCCAAATTATTTACTTTCTCATTAAAGGGTGATGCTAAATCTTGCTACAATACTCTTGCTCCTGGTTGTGTGCATAGTCCCCAGGATATGATTTATTACTTCTTTGAAAAATATTTCCCTGCTCATAAGAACAAGCTGCTTTACGGGAAATATTTAACTTTGCGCAAACTAAAGAAGCGAGTCTCCCACAAGCTTGGGGAGGCTTTGCCAATTACTTAATGCTTTTCCTAATCATCCTCTTAAGAAAAATGAAATACTTGATATCTTCTATAATGGACTAACCGATGCTTCTTTGGATTTCCTAGATAGTTGTGCTGGTTGTGTTTTAGGTAACAAACTGTTGGGCAAGCTGAAGAATTATTGAATAATATATTTAAAAATTATGATGATTGGAATCTTCCTGAACAACCGGTTAAACCCACTCCGAAGAATCAGGGTATATTATCTCATTCCTGAAGATATGCAAGAGGCAAATAAATCTATGAAGGAAAAAGGTATTAAAGCTGAGGATGTCAAAAATTTACCTCCTATTGAAGAAATACATGGGCTTAATACACCACCACTACCTAATACAGGTGTTAGTGTTATGCCTTTCTCTCTATATAAAAGACTTGATTTGAATAAACTCACACCTACTGAAATATATTTGCAAATGGATGATAAATCAACTTACTTACCTATCGGTATTTGTGAGGATGTGCCCGTTGTTGTTGCCAATGTTACTATTTTGACTGACTTTGTTATACTTGAGTTGCCCGAGGACGACAACATATCGATTATCCATGGTAGACCATTCTTTAATACTTGGGCTGTTATTGATTGCAATAAAAGCAAGGTCACTTTTCACATCAGGCTGGCCATAGTGGGGGTAACATAACTAGTATCATGTACTTGGGAGTCGCAAACATGCTTACGTGGCAGATAATTAAAGAAGAGAGAGAGGGTCATAGTAACATAGGTAGATATTAACATAATAAATATTATGCTACTATGTGTCATGCATGACAATAAATGAGACCACCTATGATACTACTTTATGATACTATGCACTATGGATGTAGTATCATACACTAGTATCATAGGCATGATACTAGTACATGTTACTCCCCACTATGACCAGCCTCAATGGTAATGAGCATACGGTGCACTTTTCAAAGAAACAATTCCATGTGAATGGTATTAATTTTATTGAAAAATCTCCGACAATAACTATTGGAAGTTTTCAAATATCTCTACCTGCTGTCAAAAAGAAATATGAAATTCCTATTGTTGGGGACATTCATATCCCCATTGAGGTAAATTAGTGATTTACAAAAGTACTTAGGTTTGATGCTAATCAAAAGTGGTTGTTAATAAGACTTTATCAACCTTATTAATGGATGATTTTTTAGAGGTATTAAGTTGATGAATTTAGTAAGCACTACCTTCCGTCCCAACTTTTCGTTCTCTATTTTTATAAGTTAAATAAAATAAAATTCCATGTTTTGTTTGTTTTTTGAATCTTCCGTGCAATAAAAAATGACCCAAAAATAAAAGTTCTCAGAATGCTTTGAAAATTTAATACGATTTAGAATTTCTGGTGCAAATAATATCAGAGGGAGGTGCACCAGGTGGGCACAACCCACCTGGGCGTGCCAGGACCCCTCACTTATCCCTTCACACCACATCATCACTTACATCCGGAAAAAATTCTCCATTGCTCTCTCTCTCTCCCGTGTCCTTGCTCTCAAACCCGCGGATTTCGATCTCTTTCCTCGAAGCTCCGTTTCCGAAACTGTTTACGGGGATTGTTGCTTGGTATGTAACTCCACCGTTTGTCCAATTAGTTTTTGGTTTAGTGGTTTATATTTTGAATAATTAGCTACTCCCGGTGATGCTATACATGACCTTGCATGTTGAATTCTTAGAGTTCTAAGTAGTTTGAGTGCTTTCTATGGCTTCTATGTATCCCTATGAGTAGTTGCTACCAATTTTGTGAAGTTTTGTTGAGAAAAGTTTATGGACTGAAAATTTCAGAATTTTTGTTCATAGGAAAAGGATGAATATCTTTAGGAAGTTTGTGTTAGGGATCGTAGCAGAAATTTAAAATTTTCTATGCATCACCAAGATCAATCTATGGAGTAATATAGCAACGAGGGGAAGGGGAGTGCATCTACATACCCTTGTAGATCGCTACGCGGAAGCGTTACAAGAACGCGGTTGGTGGAGTCGTACACGCAGCGATTCAGATCGCGGTCGATTCCGATCTAAGCGCCGAACAACGGCGCCTCCGCGTTCAACACACATGCAGCCCGGTGACGTCTCCCATGCCTTGATCCAACAAGGAGAGAGGGAGAGGTTGGGGAAGACTCCGTCCAGCAGCAGCACGATGGTGTGGTGGTGGTGGAGGAGTGCGGTATTCCAGCAGGGCTTCGCCAAGCACTACGAGAGACGAGGAGGGAGAGAGGTAGGGCTGCGCCTTGGGAGAGAGAGAGACTCGCGTGTTGTGCAGCCCCCAGACCTCCACTATATATAGGGGCAAGGGCAAGGGGTGGCGCCCTAGGGTTTCCCCTAGGGGGGGCGGCGGCCAGGGCAGATGGGATCTCCCCCTTGGCTGACTTGGCCCCCAAGCCAGGAGGTGGGAACCCTAGATGGGGCGCCCCAAACCCCCTGGTCACGTGGGATTAGGTGAGGGGGCGCACAGTCCCTTAGTGGGCTGGTTTGCCCCCTTCCCTTGGCCCATGAAGCCCCCCAACACTTGTCGGGGCTCCCGAAACACCTTTCGGTCATGCTGGTCATCACCCGATACCTCCGGAACACTTCCGAACTCCAAAACCCTTCGTCCAATATATCAATCTTCACCTCCGGACCATTCCGGAACTCCTTGTGACGTCCGGGATCTCATCCGGGACTCCGAACAACATTCGATAACCGCGTACATACTTTCCCTATAACCCTAGCGTCATCGAACCTTAAGTGTGTAGACCCTACGGGCTCGGTAATCATGCAGACATGACCGAGACATCTCTCTGGTCAATAACCAACAGCGGGGTCTAGATACCCATGTTGGCTCCCACATGTTCCACGATGATCTCATCGGATGAACAACGATGTCAAGGATTTAGTCAATCCCATATAGAATTCCCTTTGTCTACCGGTATAGTACTTGCACGAGATTCGATCGTCGGTATCCCGATACCTTGTTCAATCTCGTTACCGGTAAGTCTCTTTACCCGTTCTGTAACACATCATCCCGTGATCAACTCCTTGGTCACATTGTGCACATTATGATGATGTCCTACCGAGTGGGCCTAGAGATACCTCTCCGTTTACACGGAGTGACAAATCCCAGTCTCGATTCGTGCCAACCTAACAGACACTTCCGTAGATACCCGTAGTGCACCTTTATAGCCACCAAGTTACGTTGTGGCATTTGGGACACCCAAAGCATTCCTACAGTATCCGGGAGTTGCATAATCTCATGGTCTAAGGAAATGATACTTGACATTAGAAAAGCTTTAGTAGACGAACTATACGATCTTGTGCTAGGCATAGGATTGGGTCTTGTCCATCACATCATTCTCCTAATGATGTGATCCCGTTATCAATAACATCCAATGTCCATGGTCAGGAAACCATGACCATCTATTGATCAACGAGCTAGTCAACTAGAGGCTTACTAGGGACATGTTGTGGTCTATGTATTCACACATGTATTACGGTTTCCGGTTAATACAATTATAGCATGAACAATAGACAATTATCATGAACAAGGAAATACAATAATAACCATTTTATTATTGCCTCTAGGGCATATTTCCAACAGTCTCCCACTTGCACTAGAGTCAATAATCTAGTTCACATCACTATGTGATTGTAATGAATCCAACACCCATGGGGTGTGTTCATATCTTGCTTGTGGGAGAGGTTTATTAGTCAATGGGTCTGAACCTTTCAGTTCCATGTGTGCTTTACAAACCTCTATGTCATCTTGTAGATGCAGCTACCACGTGCTACTTGGAGCTATTCCAAATAACTGTTGTACTATACGAATCCGGTTTACTACTCAGAGTCATCCGGATTAGTGTCAAAGTTTGCATCGACGTAACCCTTTACGACGAACTCTTTTACCACCTCCATAATCGAGACAATTCCTTAGTCCACTAGTTACTAAGGATAAGTTCGACCGCTATCATATGATCCATTCCTGGATCACTCTTGTACCCCTTGACTGACTTATGGCAAGGCACACTTGGTGCGGTACAAAGCATAGCATACTATAGAGCCTACGTCTAAAGCATAGGGGACGACCTTCGTCCTTTCTCTCACTTCTGCCGTGGTCAGGTCTTGAGTCTTACTCAATACTCACACCTTGTAACACCGCCAAGAACTCCTTCTTTGCTGATCTATTTTGAACTCCCTCACAATCTTGTCACAGTATGTATTCATTTGAAAGTACTATTAAGCATTTTTTATCTATCCTTATAGATCTTGATGCTCAATGTTCAAGTAGCTTAATCCATGCTTTCCATCGAAAAACACTTTTCAAATAACCCTTCATGCTTTCCAGAAATTCTACATCATTTTTGATCAACAATATGTTAACAACATATACTCATCAAAAATTCTATAGTGCTCCCACTCACTCCTTTGGAAATACAAGTTTCTCATAAACTTTGTATAAACCCAAAATCTTTGATCATCTCATCAAAGCGTACATTCCAACTCCGAGATGCTTACTCCAGTCCTTAGAAGGATTGCTGGAGCTTTGCATACTTGTCAGCATCTTTCAGGATTGACAAAACCTTCTGGTTGTATCACATACAGCCTTTCCTCAAGAAAAATGTCGAGGAAACAATGTTTTGACATCCTATCTGCAAGATTTCATAAATAATGCAGTAACTGCTAACATAATTCCAACAGACTCTTAGCATCGCTACGAGTGAGAAAGTCTCATCGTAGTCAACTCCTTGAACTTGTTGGGAAACATCTTAACGACAAGTCGAGCTTTCTTAATGGTGACACTTACCATCATTGTCTGTCTTCCCTTTAAAATCCATCTGCACCTAACAGCCTTACGACCATCAAGTAGTTCTTTCAAAGTCTATACTTTGTTTTATACATGGATCATCTCTCGGATTTTATGGCCTCGAGCCATTCATCGGAATCCGGGCCTACCATCGCTTCTCCATAGCTCGTAGGTTCATTGTTGTCTAGCAACTTGACTTCCAAGACGGGATTACGTACTACTCTGAAGTAGTACACATCCTTGTCGACCTATGAGGTTTGGTAGTGACTTGATCAGAAGTTTCATGATCACTATCATAAGCTTCCACTTCAATTGGTGTAGGTGCCACAGGAACAACTTCCTGTGCCCTGCTACACACTAGTTGAAGTGACGGTTCAATAACCTCATCAAGTCTCCACCATCCTCCCACTCAATTCTTTCGAGAGTAACTTTTCCTCGAGAAAGGACCCGTTTCTAGAAACAATCACTTTTGCTTCCGGATCTGAAATAGGAGGTATACCCAACTATTTTTGGGTATTCTATGAAGATGCATTTATCCGCTTTGGGTTCGAGCTTATCAGCCTGAAACTTTTTCACATAAGCGTTGCAGCCCCAAACTTTTAAGAAATAACAACTTAGGTTTCTCTAAACCATAGTTCATATGGTGTTGTCTCAACGGAATTGTGTGGTGCCCTATTTAAAGTGAATGCGGTTGTCTCTAATGCCTAACCCATAAACGATAGTGGTAATTCGATAAGAGACATCATGGGATGCACCATATCCAATAGGGTGCAGTTATGATGTTCGGACACACCATCACACTATGGTGGTCCAGGCGGTATTAGTTGTGGAACAATTTCCACAATGTCTTAATTGTGTTCCAAACTCGTAACTCAGATATTCATCTCTATGATCATATCATAGAAATTTTATCATCTTGTCAGCGACGATCTTCAACTTCACTCTGGAATTACTTAAACCTTTCAATAATTCAAACTTGTGTTTCATCAAGTAAATATACGCAGCATCTACTCAAATCATCTGTGAAGTTAAGAACATAACGATATCTACTGCGTGCCTCAGCACTCATTGGACTGCACAAATCAAAATGTATTACTTCCAACAAGTTGCTTTCTTGTTCCATCTTACTGAAAACAAGGCCTTTCAGTCATCTTGCCCATGTGGTATGATTTGCATGTCTCAAGTGATTCCAAATCAAGTGAGTCCAAATGATCCATCTGCATGGAGTTTCTTCATGCATATCTACCAATCGACATGGTTCGCATGTCTCAATCTTTTCAAAAACGAGTGAGTCCAAAGATCCATCAACATGGAGCTTCTTCATGCGTTTTTATACCAATATGACTCAAATGGCAGTGCCACAAGTATGTTGTACTATCATTACTACCTTATATCTTTTGGCATGAACATGTGTATCAATACGATCGAGATTTAATGAACCATTCATTTTAGGTGCAAGACCATTGAAGGTATTATTCAAATAAACAGAGTAACCATTATTCTCCTTAAATGAATAACCGTATTGCGATAAACATAATCCAATCATGTCTATGCTCAACGCAAACACCAAATAACAATTATTTAGGTTTAACACCAATCTCGATGGTAGAGGGAGCATGCGATGCTTGATCATATCAACCTTGGAAACACTTCCAACACATATCGTCATCTCACCTTCAGCTAGTCTCCGTTTATTCCGTAGCCTTTTATTTCGAGTTACTAACACTTAGCAACTAAACCGGTATTTTAATACCCTGGTGCTAGTAGGAGTACTAGTAAAGTACACATTAATATAACGTATATCCAAAATACTACTGTCGACCTTGCCAGCCTTCTCATCTACCAAGTGTCTAGGGTAGTTCTGCTTCAGTGACCGTTCCCCTCATTACAGAAGCACTTAGTCTCGGGTTTGGTTCAACATTGGGTTTATTCACTAGAGCAGCAACTGATTTGTCGTCTCATGAAGTATCCCTTCTTTCCCTTGCCCTTCTTGAAACTAGTGGTTTAACCATCAACAATTGATGCTCCTACTTGATTTCTACTTTCGCGGTGTCAAACATCGCGAGTTGCTCAAGGATCATCATGTCTATCCCTGATATGTTATAGTTCATCACGAAGCTCCAATAGCTTGGTGGCAGTGACTATGGAGAATCATCACTATCTCATCTGGAAGATTAACTCCCACTCGATTCAAGCGATTGTAGTACTCAGACAATCTGAGCACATGCTCAACGATTGAGCTTTTCTCCCTTAGTTTGTAGGCTTAAGAAACTTGTCAGAGGTCTCATACCTCTTGACGTGGGCACTAGTCTGAAATCCCAATTTCAGTCTTTGGAACATCTGATATGTTCTGTGACATTTCAAAACATCTTTGGTGCCACAATTCTAAACCGTTAGCATTACGCACTGAACTATCACGTAGTCATCAAAACCTGTATGTCAGATGTTTCCCAACATCTACAGACGATGCTCGAGGATCAGCACACTGAGCAGTGCATTAAGGACATAATCCTTCTGTGCAGCAATGAGGACAATCCTCAGTTTATGGACCCAGTCCGCATAGTTGCTATTGTCAACTCTCAACTAAATTTTCTCTAGGAACATATCTAAAACAATAGAACTATAGCGCAAGCTACGACATAATTTGCAAAGACCTTTTGACTATGTTCATGATAATTATGTTCATCTAATCAAATTATTTAATGAACTCCCACATAGATAGACATACCTCTAGTCATCTAAGTGATACATGATCCGAGTCAACTAGGCCGTGTCCGATCATCACGTGAGACGGACTAGTCATCATCGATGAACATCTTCATGTTGATCGTATCTTCTATATGACTCATGTTCAACCTTTCGGTCTTCTGTGTTCCGAGGCCATGTCTGTACATGCTAGGCTCGTCAAGTCAACCTAAGTGTATTGCGTGTGTAAATCTGGCTTACACCCGTTGTATGCGAACGTTAGAACCTATCACACCCGATCATCACGTGGTGCTTCGGAACAACGGACCTTAGCAATGGTGCACAGTTAGGGGGAACACTTTCTTGAAATTATGGCGAGGGATCATCTTATTTATGCTACCGTCGTTCTAAGCAAATAAGATGTAAAACATGATAAACATCACATGCAATCAAATAGTGACATGATATGGCCAATATCATTTTGCTCCTTTTCATCTCCATCTTCGGGGCGCCATGAACATCATTGTCACCGGCATGACACCATGACCTCCATCATCATGATCTCCATCATCGTGTCTTCATGAAGTTGTCTTGCCAACTATTACTTCTACTACTATGGTTAACGGTTAGCAATAAAGTAAAGTAATTACATGATGTTTATGTTGACACGCAGGTCATAAATAAATTAAGACAACTCCTATGGCTTCTGCCGGTTGACATACTCATCGACATGCAAGTCATGATTCCTATTACAAGAACATGATCAATCTCATACATCACATATATCATTCATCACATCCTTTTGGCCATATCACATCACATAGCATACCCTGCAAAAACAAGTTAGACGCCCTCTAATTGTTGTTGCATGTTTTACGTGGCTGCTGTGGGTTTCTAGCAATAATGTTTCTTACCTACGCAAAACCACAACGGTGATATGCCAATTGCTATTTACCCTTCATAAGGACCCTTTTCATCGAATCCGATTCGATAAAGTGGGAGAGACAGACCCCCGCCAGCCACCTTATGCATCAAGTGCATGTCAGTCGGTGAAACCTGTCTCACGTAAGTGTACGTGTAAGGTCGGTCCGGGTTGCTTCATCCCACAATGCCGCCGAATCAAGATAAGACTAGTAGCGGCAAGCAAATTGAACAAATCATCACGCACAACTACTTTGTGTTCTACCCGTTCATAGAATCTACGCATAGACCTAGCTCATGATGCCACTGTTAGGGATCGTAGCAGAAATTTAAAATTTTCTATGCATCACCAAGATCAATCTAAGGAGTAATCTAGCAATGAGGGGAAGGGGAGTGCATCTATATACCCTTGTAGATCGCTAAGTGGAAGAGTTACAAGAACGTGGTTGGTGGAGTCATACACGCAGTGATTCAGATCGCGATCGATTCCGATCTAAGCGCCGAACAACGGCGCCTCCGCGTTCAACACACATGCAGCCCGGTGACGTCTCCCATGCCTTGATCCAGCAAGGAGAGAGGGAGAGGTTGGGGAAGACTCCGTCCAGCAGCAGCACGACGGCGTGGTGGTGGTGGAGGAGCGCGGTACTCCAGCAGGGCTTCGCCAAGCACTACGAGAGACGAGAAGGGAGAGAGGTAGGGCTGCGCCCTGGGAGAGAGAGACTCACATGTTGTGCAGCCCCAAAACCTCCATTATATATAGGGGCAAGGGCAAGGGGAGGCACCCTAGGGTTTCCCCTAGGGGGCGGCGGCCAGGGCAGATGGGATCTCCCCCTTGGGTGACTTGGCCCCTGTTGGGGATATTACTGCTGGGCGTAAACCGGCCTATCTGGGCCGGGTCAACTTCATCAGTAGTTCCAGAAGTGATAAAACCCAAGAAGGCAGATGAGGGCCTAAGGCCCGTAGCCGGTTCAAGACTTGTAGCTGTAAACCGGAATTTGTATATAAACTTGTATTGTAAGTTAGGAATAAGGAGAGACCAACCCGGATACGAATATCGACCGGTGTTAGGACTCTGTGAACTGACGGGTGTCACCCGTGTATATAAGGGGACGACCCGGCGGCGGTTCAAGGACAACAGACAACAACTCGAGACATAGGCAAAGCTTGTTTGCTCCCTGGTCATCGAAACCCCATCAATTCCATCACAACTAGACGTAGGCTTTTACCTTCATTGAAGAGGCCGAACTAGTATAAACTCTCTTGCGTCCCTGTGTCCGCTTTAACCCCTTCAAGCTAACCCGTCGTGATGGCTCCACGACTGAGTCCTTTCTCTAGGACATCTGCCGTGACAAAACCACGACAGTTGGCGCCCACCGTGGTTGGAATATTCATGGCCGGAACACATGCAGCACTTCATTCTTCGACAAATGCGGCAACGATCTCCGGTTTAGCAGCAGCGACGGCTGCCGGGGCAGGAGGCCCTGTGCGCCCGCCGGCTCAGGTTCTATCAAAACTATTTGATGTGTTGGCTGTGCTTATGGCGGAAGTTAATCCACCGGATCAGGACGTTCACAACGCGGAGATTGCAAAGGTAAAGGAACAGATCACCCAGGCCAAGGCGGATCTGGCGGCTGAGGACACCAGGATGGCCGCAGAGCGGGCCGCTTTAGACGCACAGGCCTACAGGCTTATGTTGGAACAGAGCGCGTCGCATGAAGTGATGAGGAGGAAGCACCGATCCCGCTTACCTCCGGTTTTCGAGGCCAGAGACCTTTTCAACACTCCAGGACCAAGAGCCGGCAATCCGCTGGAGGGAAACCGGGCAGAAGCCCCTGGGACCGGTGCACCGGTTCAGCCTCCTCAGATGGACCCGCCTCATCAAAATACTGTTATACCTCAGGCTGCTTTAACACCTCCGGGTCACTACTCCAACCCAATGGACAATCTTGTTGCCGCTGCTGCATGGCTGGAGGCCATTCCAATTGAAGGTGACTCGCCGCAGGCAGTAGAGACGTGACGGGTCAAGGAACTTTTGAGGACAGCTTTGGCCCAACAGGAAGCGTACTCGTACAGCCGCGACCGGATCCACTCGACCCCCTGTCCAAGCCGGAGCTATAGCAGACATATGGATGAACTAGCAGTGTCGAGTAATGAACGACGTGGGGCACCCCGTGACAACAACCCGGCGGGTGGTGCTGATAACGCTCAGGGAGTGGTGGACCGGGCCCGCACGCGCAGGGAGGCCGAGTTAGCCACACAGCATTAGGCTCGGCAGCTCACGCCGGTTTGTCCAACCACCTTGACTAAACCTGGTGTTACTTCTAGTTCTTTGGGGGTGCCTTGCCTTATCCCCGCTTTACGCAACGTGCGCCTGCCCAAGGATTTCAAAGGCCCGCGCAAGGTACCAAATTACACAGCGGATCAACCTCCAGAGACATGGGTGGAGAGCTATGAGATGGCCATGGAGATGCTTGATGTGGATGACGCGGCGTGTGCGAAATACTTCACCATGATGCTTGAAGGAACGACCCGTACTTGGTTAAAAAGCTTGCCGGCTAATTCTATCAGTTCATGGGCCCAATTACGAGCCCGGTTTATCAGCAATTTCAAGGATACCTGTAAACAGCCTATGTCGATAGTGGACTTAGATGCATGCGTCCAGGAGGAAGGAGAATCAACGACTCATTAGGTGCGCCGGGTTTCACAAGTGTTGCACTCCTCAGACCGCATCAACGCTGACACCGCAGTATTAACCCTAGAAGGCAACTGCCAGTTTGGGCCCCTGAACTGAAGTTGGGACGGATGAAGCGTCATTGCACCGACATGGGGACCCTCATGGCCGCTTTGGTGAAATATGCTGATTCTGATAGTACCAAGGATCCCGAATCTGATGATGACAAGACAGGGAAAGGGAAGAAGAACAGCAGCTCCAAAGGTCAGCAGCATCACTGGGCAGGCAATGGTGGTGGAGGCAAGCGTAAAGCGGATGGTAACATGGACTTTGTGGCTAATACCAACGCACAGGACAATGCCCAGCGACGCAAGGGTAGACCGAAAAATCGTAATTGGACACCCAACCCTAACCCAAATTGCCTAAACTATCTGCTAAGCCAGCCCTGTCCAAGACATGGGACGAAGGAGGCGCCAGCAAACCACCTTTGGAAGGATTGCTTTATTATGCAGGAGTTCAAGAATTCTAATAATTTCTGGTATGATCACGAATCTGGCGGTGGCTCAGGATCCGGGCCGGGTTACGGTGGAGGAAGTTCCGGTTCAGGATTCAATGGTAATCCGGGCAGACATAATGGTCAAAATAGTCAGAACAACCAGGGTGGTTACAACCAACAGCAGCAACAGTCAGGTTACTAGAGCAACCCAAAGCATTTGAGTAGTGGGCAGTACCATGTCTTCACCACTAGCCTGGACAAGAGAGACCGGAAGGTTCAGAGGCGGGCGGTCAACTCTGTTGAACCGGCCATACCCCGGTATCTACGTTGGTGTGAACAACCAATCATATGGAGCAGAGAGGATCACCCTCCCCAGGTCGATAATCCGGGTCAGTTGGCTCTAGTGGTGGCGCCTCAGGTGGGAGGTTATAAGTTCACCAAGGTGCTCATGGATGGAGGGAGCAGCATTAACATCCTGTATTATGAGACCGTCCATCGTATGGAACTAACAGATAAAAATCTCAAACCGTCTAATACAGTGTTCCATGGTGTAGTGCCAGGCAAATTAGCGTATCCCGTTGGTAAGATAGCTCTAGAAGTGGCCTTTGGGGATGACCATGATTCTAGGTCGGAGACATTGACGTTTGAAGTGGTGAAAATCCAGAGTCCATATCACGCCCTGTTTGGGCGACTGGCTTACGCCAAGTTTATGGCACGACCCTGTTATGTGTATTTGCAGCTCAAGATGCCGGGTCACACGGGGACAATAACGGTTCACGGAAGCCGCAAAATCGCATTGGAATGCGAGGAAGGAGATGCGGCTTATGCAGAGTCGGTTTGTGCCACCGAGGAGTTGAAGTACTATAAAGACAATGTTGATCCGGCGGACATGACTCCGTTGAAGAAGCCAACTACGGAGCATGATCCGGCCCTGAAGTTCAAATCGGCAGCAGAAACTAATCTTGTTGACTTCGTACCTGGCGATTCATCCAAGCAGTTCAGCATCAGTGCCAACTTGGATCCGAAATAGGAAAGCGCGCTCATCGAGTTCATCCGTGAGAATTGGGACATCTTTGCATGGAAGCCCTCTGACATGCCAGGTGTACCGAGGCAACTCGCTGAGCACACACTTAATGTGGATCCTAAATATAAACCAGTGAAATGGTTCCTCCACCGGTTTAATGAAGAAAGACGCAAGGCGATTGGAGAAGAGGTAGCCAGGCTCTTAGCAGCTGGCTTTATTGTTGAAGTTTTTCACCCTGAGTGGCTTTCCAATCCGGTGCTAGTCCTCAAGAAAAACGGCACCTGGCGCATGTGTGTGGATTACACAGATCTTAGTAAGGCTTGTCCAGCATATCGTTTTGCCCTCCCCCGTATTGATCAAATTATTGATGCTACGTCGGGTTGTGAGCGTTTAAGTTTTTTGGATGTGTATTCTGGCTATCATCAGATCAAAATGGCAGTTAAGGACCAGGAGAAGACAAAATTTATAACTCCCTTTGGAGCCTTCTGCTATGTGTCTATGCCCTTCGGGCTCAAGAGGGCCCAGGCAACTTACCAACGGTGTGTACAAAATTTTCTTCACAAGCAGATTGGCCATAATGTACATGCTTACGTGGATGATATCGTGGTTAAGTCCAGGGAGAAGGAGACTCTGATTGATGATTTGAAGGAAACCTTTGATAACCTGAGAACATATAAGATGATGCTTAATCCGGACAAGTGTGTCTTTGGTGTACCGGCAGGCAAGCAATTGGGTTTTCTGGTGTCTAACAGGGGAATTGAGGCTAATCCGGAGAAGATCACGGCTATCACCTCCCTGGCTAAACCGAAGTGTATCAACGATGTTCAACGCCTGGCAGGCTGGATTGCTGCGTTAAGCCGGTTTGTCAGTCGTCTTGGTGAGAAGGCAATCCCTTTGTATCAGATGTTAAAAAAGCGGATCAGTTTGTTTGGAGCTCCGCCGCTAATGAAGCATTTGAGGACTTAAAGCGGCAGTTGGCCAATCCACCTGTGCTCACCGCACCCATTGACAAAGAGCCATTACTGCTATATGTTGCTGCAAATGCTCGGGCGGTCAGCGTGGCTATTGTGGTGCAGCAAGAGGAGGCAGGCAAGGAGCATCCGGTTCAACGACCGGTCTATTATATCAGCGAGGTGCTAATCGAGTCCATGCAAAGGTATCCGCATTGGCAGAAGCTGGTGTATGGAGTTTTTATGGCAAGCCGGAAGCTTAAACAATATTTCCAAGGGCACCCAATTATGGTGGTCAGTTCTGCTCCTTTGGGAGATATCATCCAGAACCGGGAAGCAACTGGCCGGATTGCAAAGTGGGCCATAGAGCTGGGGCCGTACGGTTTGAAGTATGTGCCTTGGACAATGGTTAAGTCTCAAGCACTTGTTGATTTCATCAATGATTGGACGGAAATGCAAGCACCTGAAGAAAAGCCGGATCACATGTATTGGACCATCCATTTTGACAGATCCAGGCAGTTGGAAGGCTCGGGGGCTGGAGTCGTATTAACTTCCCCACGAGGTGATAAGTTTTGTTATGTTCTCCGCTTAATGTTCCCTTGTACTAAAAACGCAGCTGAGTATGAAGCCTTGCTCCATTGTCTCTGGATGGCTAAGGAGATGAATCTATGTCGAGTTAAGTGCTTCGGTGACTCGGACCTTGTGGCTTAGCAAGTGTCTGGCACTTGGGACTCCAAGGACCCACTCATGGCAGCATATCGTCGGGAGGTGGATACTGTTGCAGGTTATTTCAAAGGCTATCAGGTGGACCACGTGGACCGGAGAAAAATGAAGCGGCGGACGCTTTAAGCTGGCTGGGCTCTCAGCGCAAACCGGTCCCGCCCAATGTTTTTCTGGATGTGCTGCACAACCCGTCGGTCAAGATCCCTGGTGAAGAGGATTTGGCTATTCCTGATCCAGAGGCTCAATTGGTGGCGGCTCTTCATGTTATTCCGGATTGGACGCTTCCTTACCTGGCGTACAAGAACTGGGGCGAGTTGCCAGAGGATGAGATTCTGGCCAGACAGATAATCCGGCGATCCAAGTCCATGGCTATAATCAACGGCGAGTTGCATCATTGCAGTGTATCAGGAGCTTTTCAACGCTGCGTGTCTCCTGAAGAAGGCCGTGAAATTTTGCGTGAGATCCACGAAGGAGATTGTGGTCACCACGCCGGTTCAAAGTCTCTGGTGGCTAAAGCGTTTCGCCATGGCTTCTATTGGTTAACTGCTCATGCTGATGTGGAGGATCTGGTCAGACGATTTGATGGTTGCCAAAGGTTTTCAAGACATGCTCATGTACCGGCTCAAGAATTGAGAATGATTCCAATTACTTGGCCGTTTGCGACTTGGGGGTTGGATATGGTTGGGCCTTTCAAAAGGTCCAAAGATAAGAAGACCCACCTCCTGGTGGCGGTTGACAAGTTTACAAAGTGGGTGGAGGCAGAACCTGTTAGCAAGTGTGATACGGCCACGGCGGTTCAGTTCATCAAAAAGGTGATTTTCCGGTTTGGCTTTCCGCATAGTATTATCACAGATAATGGTACCAATTTGTCCAAAGGTGCTATGAAGGAGTTCTGCGAACAGGAGCACATCCGGCTCGACGTTTCATCAGTGGCACATCCACAGTCCAATGGTCAAGCAGAAAGAGCTAATCAAGAGATCTTGAGAGGCATCAAGCCCCGGCTCATGGTTCCTTTTCAGAGAACGCCGGGTTGTTGGGTAGAAGAATTACCATCTGTGTTATGGACCATCAATACAACACCCAACAGATCAACAGGATACACACCGTTCTTCATGGTTTATGGAGCGGAGGCGGTTCTCCCTAGTGATATCCGTCATGATTCACCTCGTGTAACGGCTTATATTGAAGCGGACAACAAGACAGCACGGCAAGATGCTTTGGACCGGTTGGATGAAGAGCGTGACATCGCAGCTGCTCGATCGGCGATTTACCAGCAGGATCTTCGTCGTTATCACAGTCGCCGAGTCAGAACCAGAACCTTTCAGGAAGGAGATTTGGTGCTTCGGCTCATCCAAGATCAGACTGATATGCATAAGTTATCCCCACCTTGGGAGGGCCTTTCGTGGTTAGCAAGAATCTGCACAACGGGTCGTACTATCTGATCGATATTCGAGAGAATAAAGACTCACGTACATCAGAGGAGGAGACTAACAGGCCGTGGAACATAGCTCATCTTCGGCCTTACTATACCTGAGCCATTGGCTATACTGATGTACATATTACGACAATGTATATATTATGATTAAATATAATAAACCGGAACCTCAGCTAAAGCGGGGTATCTGTTCTTTTACATCATGTGAGGTTACACGGAGTTGCTCTAAAGCAGCCTCCGGTTTACCCCTTGAGTTCGCTTTTTAAAAGCATCATGTTATATCACTTGGGGGTTTGGTCGTGTCCGAACCAATACCATGCCTCTTGATAGGCGAGAGCCACCAGATCACTTGGGGACTTGGTCATGTCTGAACCAGTCATGCCTCTTGATTGGCTTAAGGCCACAGAATCACTTGGGGGCTTGGTCGAACCCGAACCATGACCATGCCACTTGATCGGCATAAATGCCACGGTTTCATTTGGGGACCTGGCTGACTAGAACCATAGTTACACCTAACGGGAGCTTGGTCGTGTTCGGCCATGGTAACACCAACTGATCAGCTCAAATAAACCTTTTTTTGCAATGTTTTGTCATTGCACATGATTTACACTTTTCTTTGAAGGGGGGGTTTTGCTTTTTATTGCGTTTTTTAAACCGACAAAGTTTTTTAACCAATCAATTGACGGAACACAGTTCACGTCAATCCGGAGACTATTTGCCCGGTTTGATCCTTGTTGTTAACATCCTCTTATGGAGTAACACGGTGTTTATTATAACCCGGCATGGTTTACATGGTAAACCAGCATCATATATATACAGGAGCTGTTAGCTCCTCCAACAGTGTGTGTTTGCAAAACTCCGCTTCAAGATTGGCCAAGCCAACTTCATGCTCAACGAGGGCAGGTATTATGTATCACAAAAATTTGGTCATATACTTAAGAATTTTTTTGGATGTTTTGACTTCATATATGCAGACATCATATTCCGCCGGACGGTACAACCGCGGTGGCACTTGAAGAGTTTTTTCTTGCAGAAGGTGCTTTGGAAAGTTCATCACCACAGGAAGAAAAAATTATGCACGAAGGCATATCAACATCAAAAGTATTAGCTAGCCTATTACAAGGCAACATGGTGCCCATAATAATATCATTGTTTTTCGCAAAGGAGAGGCAGTTTCAAAACCGGCTTCCGGTTCAAGCTTGGTCACCAGCCTGGCCTGATGGTTGTGGGTCACCCTGCGCCGCTTCAGCCTCCGTTTCTCTACCAAGTGGCTGGAAAACAACAGTTGTCCAGTCTATTCCCATTAATGCTTGAAAAACAGCTTCATCATGGATCAGCAATGACGGGTCAATATCGGGAGCATAAGTGTGCTTACGGATTGGAGGGATAAGATATTCCGACTCATGAATTGGGGCAGCTATTCGCTTGTTCTGATTATCATATTGAGCTAGATAATGAGACAAGTCTGCTTCTTCAGCCAGTTGACAAGCTAGCGGATGCACCTCCTAGTTTATGGCTCGCTGATTCGCTTCACTAAATTCTGACCCATCTTCTTTCAAGGTGGGATAGCCCTGAGCCGCTTCAATAGGATCAAAATCCGGCACCCAGGCTTTTGCCCGCATTAAGGCATTGATCGCACCGGTTCGAGCAGCAGATTTCTTCAGCTCTTCAACCTGGGCGGGAAGCACCGACAGTTTCATCAGGGTATCTTGAATCAAAGTGGGTGCTGGTTTGTTGTGAGATGCGGTACAGATGATCCGCTGTGCGCTAGTATACAGCTGTTCGACCAACGTGTAGATGGCCTTCAATTTTTTCCGCACATCTGAACCCAAATGACCAGTGCGTGTCCCTGAAATATCATAAGGGTTAAACCGGCAGCTCTATAAGAAGGCCGAGTCAATTCAGAAGTCAAACTGGCTTACCAAAGATAGCAGTGGTCATAGTATGCACGTGCCGCTTTATACTGGTCAATTCATCCGCCACCGGTTTTAGTGCAGCCTCGGCATCCTCTGCTCGTTTGATTAAATTGGACTTTTCAGTGGCCCAATCCGCCTGTTTCTTCTTGAAGCTCTCCTTAAGCTGCTCCATGGCGCTTAAAGCGTTGGCTAATTCCTCTTTTGCTTTGGAGGTTTCGGCTTGTTGGGTTTTCAGGTTTTCTTGGAGGTCGGCGATTTGGTTTTCTTTCGTCTTCAGCTCAGCCTGCATGCAGATAGTTATATGCTTCAACAAAACAGTACAAGGATTGAAGTACCAACCACATAACAAGTTATGCACCTGGCACTTGGGGGCTAATGCATATTCGATCTTCATCTTTCAATTGCTTACAAAGTCCCAAGATCAATACAAGTATTCAACTTGGCACTTGGGGGCTAATGGCTATTTGCTCGTATATATTCTGATGCGGCAATTTCAATTACTTAAAGTACCGGTTTAACTACGCTAAGTTGAACCGGCCCTTGGGGGCTACATCAGCGAATTTCAAAGCATCAAGATTTATATTAGTAAGTCCCGGTTTGAAAGAATATTACAAACCGGCCCTTGGGGGCTAGGAGAGTCAGCAAGAATGGAAGCATACAAGCAGGAAGGAGCATATGGAAGTTACCTCATATTTATCTTTCATCATATTAACCAGACCAGCTTCATAGTCGCGACTGGTATACAACCGGTTCAGATAGCCGGAATGGATATCTTGGGCGTTCAGAGCAGCATAAGTCGTCAGATCAGCGTTCCACTTGCCTTTGCCAAAGGCAGCAAATTCTTCCTTGGCAGAATGTTTGGATAAAGCGACAGGATTGCTTGGCTCAGTGTGGCCAGTGCCAGTAATGAGAACCTCATCATCCTAGGTACCGCTGGTTTGCACTGGGGCTGTTGGCTTGCTAGTAGGTTTTGCTGGACCGGTGGAGCTTTCAATCCGTATGGAACCTGTGGGTTGATTGACAGGACCAGAGGCATCAGTAGGTCTCTCTTCAGCAATAAGATCGTCGTCTTGCTGCGGTGGATCGTTGGGTATATCCTCAGGAATAGCCGCTTCAAGATTGGGTGTCTTTCCTGGTTCAAGAACGACATCTTCTTCGGCCGCTTTGTCCAGGCGGGCCTTCTTGCTTGGCCTAGGTTTGGCCCTGAGAAGAATAACAAAATCAAATATAGCATATGTTCTAAGGCGATGTACTGCAAACATCACAATAAGTATAGCTTACCCAAGCACCATTTTGAGCGGTGGGAGCTGAGTAGCCGATGACTCGCGAGAAGATGAGTGGGAAGTAACCTGGTAATCGGAGTCAGATGGATTAAGAGGTTGACGAAAGCAGCCCGCTTTAGGACAAGCACTGACAAGCAAATTAGAGACCTCTGAATGGCGTTTCCAAACCGGACTTTTCGGTAAATCGGCGGAGGTAACTACCTGGCCGCTGTGCTGGGTTGTGCGACGAGCTTCGTGTTGTTGGGTCTTCATAAGAAATTTAGGATCCAAATAAGCAAGAGGATGAGAAAATTTAACTTTCCGGTTTGCCTGACGGATTTTTTGTGAAGGCAAAGTTTCTGAATCGGAAGAGAGAATAATTACCTCTGCAACATCCGCGTGGCTGGCTTCGGCATCATCCTGACAAATATCATCATCAATAAGACGCATGAAAAATAAACCAAGTGAGTCAAGCTCTACGTCAAAGTCCGGATTATCCACATCATCATCAGGGGCCGGATTAGAAGATGCAGTGGTTCTTTTCCTGTGGGCAGTCTTCTTCACAGCTTTAGTCTTTTGCCGAGTTGCTCTTTCCGGTTTGTCTTGTTTTTGTGATTTCTCCTACGGCAGTTTCTTGCTCCAAAACGGATCATTGCCCTGATTACACAGACACTGATATTAAACAAAGACCAGATATATCATTAAGAGATTCAGCAAAAAGAAAAATCAAAGTCTTACAGCTGGCGGTTTGTTGGTGGCACAGAAGGGAAGCAGGCCGTTACTAGCACAGACGTGTTCTGGTTCATTCAGCATCTTATTCATAGCCTCTGTGATTTCTTCATCGGTGAGCTGGATTTTGGAATGTCGTAGTGGGTCATCAACACTGCCAGTATACTCGCACATCAAACCGGAGCGCTGACTAAGGGGCAGTATGCTCCATGATATCCAACAGCGAGCGAGATCAACCCCTGTTAAACCATTGGCCATAAAGGCTCTGAGCTTTGACAGTTGAGGAGCATATTTGCTTCTCTCCTGTGCAGTCAATCTTTGTGGAAAAGGGTGTGTATTGCTGAGCCACTCTGGACGAAAGCCAGGCAAGGGATTCTCACCAGCAGGGGAGGTGTCTTTGCAGTAGAACCATGTCTGATTCCATTCTTTGGGGTGGCTATGCAGTTTGGCGTGAGGGTATGTGACCTCTTTCCTTTTCTGAATTTCCACGCCACCCAACTCCGTATTGGAGCCGTCAGTAAACTCAGTATGGCGGTTTAGATGGAAAAGGTCTCTGAACAATTCCACTATGGGCTCCTCTTGAAAGAACGCTTCACAGAGCACTTGGAAGTGACACATATTTGTAACAGAGTTGGGGCCAGTATCTTGTGGATGGAGCTAGAAATCGGCAAAAACATCCCGGTAAAATTTAGAACCGGGCGGCTTAAAGCCCCGGGCTAAGTGATCTACGAAAACAACAACCTCTCCTTCTCGAGGTGTGGGAGGGCATTCTTTGCCAGGAGCCCTCCAACGGATGGTATCTTTGCTGCCTAAAGCGCCAATCAGGACTAAATCGTCCAGTTGAGCCTCTGTGACGCGAGAAGGAACCCAATTGCACTCATACACTTGCTTGGCCATGTTGGAATCTACAAGGTAGAAGATCCTAGTTCAAAAATGCATTTGATCAAGATACATTGGTATGGGCACTGTTAAACCGGAGTCAGAACTATCTGAACCGGAGTTTTATGAAGCAACAAGCGGTTCAATAAGGGGACTAATGGCATATACCGGTTTGGAAAAATTTTCTATAAGGTTAAACCGCCTGATCTAAGCATTGCGGATGGACAAGTACGTAGAAACAGGTTTCACAAGATTTCCTTATAGCATTAGATCTGAAGCAAGTTCAGAAAAGAGATAAATACTTAGAGGTTCAAAGGAGCAGTACCGAATCAATGAGAAAAACGTTCATATAGATCTATGGTTTTGAGATGCATAAGTGAAGGCGAAAGTCAAACAACTATCATTGCACAGAGTAAAGATTTGCGGATTCATCTAAAGATCTATCGTATGAGCAAGAGGCAGACGATGAATACTGAAGAACTGTGAAACCCTAAAACAGATCTGCAGGGGAATGTATAGAAGGTTTACCGGAGCTGAGGAAGACGCGGAAGGTTGTCGCGATGCTCTGGTGCGCCCAGGTTGATGCAGCGGCCAAGGTTGAGGCAGAGGTCGACGGTGGCGGTGGAGCTCTGAAGCCGGGCGATGCGAGGAAGACGAAGCAGAAGGGGAAGAAGGGAAAGAGAAAGGAAATGACCCTTCGGTCCTATTTATAAGGCAAAAAGACATGTGTCAGGCACGACAATCAAGGGGCCACGAAACGGAGCTGTCGCCTCGATTTCCGCATATATATTAAATAAAGAAGCATAATGGATATCTTCGTTATGACAGGTGACATCACTCCGGTTTACAGTAATCAGAGAAGATGACATCATGGTGGTTTACCAATTTATGATAAGACGTTGAAGATGAAGTTTTTGTTAAAGGATTGACATGAACCCGTTCAAATCAATCTGGGGCCTAATGTTGGGGATATTACTGCTGGGCGTAAACCGGCCTATCTGGGCCGGGTCAACTTCATCAGTAGTTTCAGAAGTGATAAAACCCAAGAAGGCAGATGAGGGCCTAAGGCCCGTAGCCGGCTCAAGACTTGTAGCTGTAAACCGGAATTTGTATATAAACTTGTATTGTAAGTTAGGAATAAGGAGAGACCAACCCGGATACGAATATCAACCAGTGTTAGGACTCTGTGAACCGACGGGTGTCACCCATGTATATAAGGGGACGACCCGGCAGCGGTTCAAGGACAACAGACAACAACTCGAGACATAGGCTAAGCTTGTTTGCTCCCTAGTCATCGAAACCCCATCAATTCCATCACAACTAGACGTAGGCTTTTACCTTCATTGAAGTGGCCGAACTAGTATAAATTCTCTTGCGTCCCTGTGTCCGCTTTAACCCCTTCAAGCTAACCCGTCGCGATGGCTCCATGATTGAGTCCTTTCTCTAGGACATCTGCCGTGATAAAACCACGACAGCCCCCAAGCCAGGAGGTGGGAACCCTAGATGGGGTGCCCCAAACCCCCTTGTCACGTGGGATTAGGTGAGGAGGCGCACAGCCCCTTAGTGGGCTGGTTTGCCCCCTTCCCTTGGCCCATGAAGCCCCCCAACACTTGCCGGGGCTCCCGAAACACCTTTCGGTCATGCTGGTCATCACCCGATACCTCCGGAATACTTCCGGACTCCAAAACCCTTCGTCCAATATATCAATCTTCACCTCCGGACCATTCCGGAACTCCTCGTGACATCCGGGATCTCATCCTGGACTCCGAACAACATTCGGTAACCGCATACATACTTTCCCTATAACCCTTGCGTCATCGAACCTTAAGTGTGTAGACCCTACGGGCTCGGGAATCATGCAGACATGACTGAGACATCTCTCTGGACAATAACCAACAGCAGGATCTGGATACCCAAGTTGGCTCCCACATGTTCCACGATGATCTCATCGGATGAACCACGATGTCAAGGATTCATTCAATCCCGTATACAATTCCCTTTGTCTACCGGTATAGTACTTGCCCGAGATTCGATCGTCGGTATCCCGATACCTTGTTCAATCTCGTTACCGGCAAGTCTCTTTACTCATTCCGTAACACATCATCCCGTGATCAACTCCTTGGTCACATTGTGCACATTATGATGATGTCCTACTGAGTGGGCCCAGAGATACCTCTCTGTTTACACGGAGTGACAAATCCCAGTCTCGATTCGTGCCAACCCAACAGACACTTTCGCAGATACCCGTAGTGCACCTTTATAGCCACCAAGTTACGTTGTGGCGTTTGGTACACCCAAAGCATTCCTACAATATCCGGGAGTTGCACGATCTCATGGTCTAAGGAAATGATACCTGACATTAGAAAAGCTTTAGCAGACGAACTATACGATATTGTGCTAGGCTAAGGATTGGGTCTTGTCCATCACATCATTCTCCTAATGATGTGATCCCGTTATCAATGACATCCAATGTCCATGGTCAGGAAACCAAGACCATCTATTGATCAACGAGCTAGTCAACCAGAGGCTTACTAGGGACATGTTGTGGTCTATGTATTCACACATGTATTACGGTTTCCGGTTAATACAATTATAGCATGAACAATAGACAATTATCATGAACAAGGAAATACAATAATAACCATTTTATTATTGCCTCTAGGGCATATTTCCAATAGTTTGCTTCTAACAAGAATTCCACGGGTGTTATTGGGGAGTTGTCTGACAGTAATCTCCATCCTTGGAGGTTGGCGGAAGTACGGCCGTGCGAATGGCCGCACACCCAGTTCATGGAAGAGGCTCGAATCCTTCAAGAGTTCACACAATATGCTTCTAATGCTGGCCTCACTGACTTGATCGCAGCTGAATGTGAATAGTATCATCTCGTCACAAACATCTTTGTTCAAAGGTTTAATTTCCTTCCTAGGAATGTTCCTCCTGAGGTGTAGTTTAATTTATATGTTGAAACCCATCAGATACCACTCACTGAATTTTATAACATATGCATGATCCCTTCTGACGGGAGCTTAGCCGAGCCTAGGTCAGCAGAGTTTGAGGCCTTTCATCGTACCTTGAGAGTGGGAGATGAGAGGGGGTGTCTGCTATCACTGCCGCTGGCTTGCATTTTCCCGTTGTTCACTACTTTGTTCTTTTCATTGCAAAATGCTTGCTTGCTAGAGAGAAGATGGGTGTGCTCAGCTCACCAGACCTTGCTGTTTTGCATCATGCACTAGAGGGCGACAACACTTATAGCTTGGGATCTATTATGGCATGTCGCCTCCACATTAATAAGTCCAATGGTAAAATACATGGTGGGATTTGCGCTACTCGTTTGGTGGCTCACTTCAATGTTGAGATAGGCCTTCATCATTACCCTTTGACCAAGGTTTACCTAGACCGCGCAACCATGGAACACCACCATTTTATTGCACGAGATTACCCTGACATCCCTATTCCTTATAACTTAGTTTTTAGCATTGAAACTCGTGATATTATTTCATTGCCTGCGCCTGCTTTTTTTGATCCTATTGCCAGGGGCGGATATAGGATTATGCCCGCGGACATCATCGCCTGCCATAATGACCAGACTGTAGAGGAGGAGGAAGAGCCTCAGCAGTGGGATCAGTGGATGCCCGCTCCTCAATACCCCAACTACTATCTTGGCTTCTAATTTATTACCAAGTTAGGCCAAAAGCCTAAGCTTGGGGGAGTACATGTTTCCCACTGACATTACATTCCTGTGCACTTATTTCATTTGTCGGTGTCCACACTTTTTCATTGTATCATCCATGCTTAATTTATTTTCTCGCTTTCTTCTTGTGTGTTTGAAAAACCTTAGACAAACGAAAAAAAATATTAGTTGTAGTTAGTTTACTTTTATGCATGCTTAGCTGTAGCATCGAAAAGAAAACCCCAAAAAAATTCCTTGTTCTTCTTTTGTTTGTTGGGAGCTTTCCCGTGTAAATAGTTTTCTCGTTTTGCTTTTCCCTTTTATTTGCTTTTTCAAGAAAACCAAAAACTCCAAAAATATTCCAGTGTGTTTCTCTGAACTTCTTTTCCGTTTATTCGAGTTGAATCAAGAAGAAGACCACGATGAAAATGTTGAGTGACTCTCATATGAATAATTGTTGATCTAATAAAGAGCCCATTTTACCTTGTCTTCTCCTGTTGAATAAAATGTTTGCAGATTCCAGCTTAGTCCACGGCACTTCTGTACTATTATTATTTTCATATCATTCGGTGGCGCAAGTGAAAGGCAATAAAGACGATATTCGATGAACTAGCCGTGGCAGAGAGAAACAGGTATGAACTCGACTTGTTCTATTTGTGTAAATATGTTTAACCTAGTATCCATGATTCAGCCCATTATGGCTAAACATTTTTGCAATGACAATTAGAGATTATAACTTCTCATGCCATGCATAAGTAGCTAGGACTGGCTAATGATTTATCTTCGATATCAACCCGTTAAAATGGTTATAGCGTCTCATGCCATGTGTAATTTGATATTACATCCTGTTACAGTGATTGTGATGTAGTATGATTGCTAGATTTGGGGCTCCGCAGACCCTTGAGAGGTTCGAACATTGGGGTGCGTACGAAGAACTCCCTCTTCCTGACCTGCCAGCCCAACGAATCCACAGTCTAGCTCAACGAACCCGAGGGACAAGGGACACAGGAGTTTATCCTGGTTTGGGCCACCTTGCGGTGTAATACCCTACTCCAGCTTTGTGGTGGATTGCCTCGAGGGGCTGAGGATCAACTAGTACAGTGGTTGAACAACCTCAGTGTTGGGGAACGCAGTATTTCAAAAAATTTCCTACGATCACCCAAGATCTATCTAGGATAGGCATAGCAACGAGAGGGGAGAGTGTGTCTACGTACCCTCGTAGACCGAAAGCGGAAGCGTTTAGTAATGCGGTTGATGTAGTCGAACTTCTTCATGATCCAACTGATCAAGTACCGAACGCATGACACCTCCGTGATCTGCCCACGTTCAGCTCGGTGACGTCCCTCATACTCTTGATCCAGCTGAGGCTAAGGGTGAGTTCTGTCAGCATGATGGCGTGTTGACGGTGATGATGAGGTTACCGACGCAGGGCTTCGCCTAAGCACTACGACAATATGACCGAGGTGGAAAACTGTGGAGGGGGGCACTGCACATGGCTAAAGATCAAATTGTGTGTCTATGGGGTGCTCGTCTCCCCCGTATATAAAGGAGGGGAGTTGGAGGAGGGCCGGCCTCAAGGGGTGTGCCCAAGGGGGGATTCCTACTCCTAGTAGGAGTAGGTTTCCCCATTTCCTAGTCCAAGTAGGAGATGGAGGAAGGAGAGGAAGAAGAGAAGGAAAGGGGGGCCGGCCCCTAACCCTAGTACAATTCGGTTTGGGCTACGGGGGCGCGTGCCACCTCTTGGCCTGCCTCCTCTCTTCAACCACTAGGCCCATAAGGCCTAATAACTTCCCGAAGGGGGTTCCTGTAACCCCCGGTACTCCGAAACTTATCCGAAATGACCAAAACCATTCCGGTGTCCGAATGTATCCTTCCAATATATGAATCCTTATGTCTCGACCATTTGAAGACACCTCGTCATGTCCGTGATCACATCCGGGACTCCGAACAACCTTCAGTACATCAAATCACATAACTCATAATACATATCGTCATCGAACATTAAGCGTGCGGACCCTATGGGTCTGAGAACTATGTAGACATGACCGAGACACATCTTTGGTCAATAACCAGTAGCGGAGCTTGGATGCTCATATTGGTTCCTAAATATTCTACGAAGATCTCTATCGGTCATACTACATAACACCATACGTTGTTCCCTTTGTCATCGGTATGTTACTGTTGGGTAACATAGTAATTTTAAAAAATTTCCTACGCACACGCAAGATCATGGTGATGCATAGCAACGAGAGAGGAGAGTGTCGTCCACGTACCCTCGTAGACCATAACCAGAAGCATTATGAGAACGCGGTTGATGTAGTTGTACGTCTTCATGATCCGACCGATCCAAGTACCGAACGTACGACACCTCTGAGTTCAGCACACCTTCAGCTCGGTGACGTCCCACGATCTCCGATCCAGCAGAGCTTCGGGGGAGAGTTCCATCAGCACGACGGCGTGATGACGATTATGATGATGCTACCGACGCAGGGCTTCGCCTAAGCACCGCTACGATATGACCGAGGTGGAATATGGTGGAGGGGGGCACCGCACAGGGCTAATCGATCAACTGATCAACTTGTGTGTCTATGGGGTGCCCCCTCCCCCGTATATAAAGGAGTGGAGGAGGGGGAGATGCCGACCCTCCTAGGCGCGCCCCAAGGGGAGTCCTACTCCCACCGGGAGTAGGACTCAAACCCTTCCAAGAGTAGGAGTAGGAGAGAGGGAAGGAGGAGAGAGGGGGAAGGAAAGGGGGGCGCCACCCCCTCCTTGTCCAATTCGTACTAGAGGGAGAGGGGGCGCGCGGCCTACCCTGGCCGCCCCTCCTCTTCTCCACTAAGGCCGAATAGGCCCATTACACTCCTCGGGGGGTTCCGGTAACCCCCTGGTACTCCGGTATTTGTCCGAACTTGCCCAGAACCCTTCCGAAGTCCAAACATAGTCATCGAATATATCGATCTTTATGTCTCGACCATTTCGAGACTACTTGTCATGTCCGCGATAATATCCGAGACTCCGAACTACCTTCGGCACATCAAAACACATAAACTCATAATACCGATCGTCACCGAACATTAAGCATGCGGACCCTACGGGTTCGAGAACTATGTAGACAAGACCGAGACTCGTCTCCGGTCAATAACCAATAGCGGAACCTGGATGCTCATATTGGCTCCTACATATTCTACGAAGATCTTTATCGGTCAAACCGCATAACAACATATGTTGTTCCCTTTGTCATCGGTATGTTACTTGCCCGAGATTCGATCTTCGGTATCCTCATACCTAGTTTAATTTCGTTACCAGCAAGTCTCTTTACTCGTTCCGTAATGCATCATCCTGCAACTAACTCATTATTCATAATGCTTGCAAGGCATATAGTGATCTGCATTACCGAGAGGGCCCAGAGATACCTCTCCGACAATTGGAGTGACAAATCCTACTCTCGATCTATGCCAACTCAACAAGCACCATCAGAGACACCTATAGAGCACCTTTATAATCACCCAGTTACGTTGTGATGTTTGGTAGCACACAAAGTGTTCCTCCGGTACTCGGGAGTTTCATATTCTCATAGTCATAGGAACATTATAAGTCTTCAAGAAAGCAGTAGCAACAAACTAAATGATCATCATGATAAGCTAATGGATGGGTCAAGTCAATCACATCATTCTCTAATGATGTGATCCCGTTAATGAAATGACAACTCATGTCTATGGTTAGGAAACATAACCATCATTGATTCAACGAGCTAGTCAAGTAGAGGCAAACTAGTGACACTCTGTTTGTCTATGTATTCACACCTGTACTAAGTTTCCGGTTAATACATTTCTAGCATGAATAATAAACATTTATCATGATATAAGGAAATATAAATAATAACTTTATTATTGCGTCTAGAACATATTTTCTTCAGTCTCCCACTTGGACTAGAGTCAATATTCTAGATTACACAATAATGATTCTAACACCCATGGAGTCTTGGTGCTGATCGTGTTTTGCTCGTGAGAGAGGCTTAATCAACGGGTCTGCAACATTCAGATCCGTATGTATCTTGCAAATCTCTATGTCTCCCTCATTGACTTGATCGCGGATGGAATTGAAGCATCTCTTGATGTGCTTGGTTCTTTTGTGAAACCTGGATTCCTTTGCCAAAGGCAATTGCACCAGTATTGTCCGAAAAGATTTTCAATGGACCCGATGCACTAGGTATGACACCTAGATCAGATATGAACTCCTTCATCCAGACTCCTTCATTTGCTGCTTCCGAAGCTGCTATGTATTACGCTTCACACGTAGATCCCGCCACAACGCTTTGCTTAGAACTGCACCAAGTGACAGCTCCACCGTTCAATAAAAACACGTATCCTGTTTGTGACTTAGAGTCATCCGGATCAGTGCCAAAGCTTGCATCAACGTAACCATTTACGACGAGCTCTTTGTCAGCTCCATAAACGAGAAACATGTCCTTAGTCCTTTTAGGCCATTTTAGATGTTCTTGACCGCTGTCCAGTGATCCACTCCTGGATTACTTTGGTACCTCCCTGCTAAACTAATAGCAAGGCACACAACAGGTCTGGTACATAGCATTTCATACATGATAGAGCCTATGGCTGAAGCATAGGGAACATCTTTGATTTTCTCTCTATCTTCTGCTGTGGTCGGGCATTGAGCCTGACTCAATTTCACACCTTGTAACACAAGCAAGAACTCTTTCTTTGCTTGAGACATTTTGAACTTCTTCAAAACTTTATCAAGGCATGTGCTTTGTGAAAGTCCAATTAAGTGTCTTGATCTATCTCTATAGATCATGATGCCCAATATATAAGCAGCTTCACCGAGGTCTTTCATTGAAAAACACTTATTCAAGTATCCAATTATGCTATCCAGAAATTCTATATCATTTTCCATCAGCAATATGTCATCCACATATAATATTAGAAATGCTACAGAGCTCCCATTCACTTTCTTGCAAATACAGGCTTCTCCAAATGTCTGTATCAAACCATATGCTTTGATCACACTATGAAAATATTTATTCCAACTCCGAGATGCTTGCACCAGTCCATAGATAGATCGCTGGAGCATGCACACTTTGTTAGCACCCTTTGGATTGATAAAACCTTCCGGTTGCATCATATACAACTCTTCTTCCAGAAATCCATTCAGGAATGCAGTCTTTACATCCATTTGCCAAATTTCATAGTCATAAAATGTGGCAATTGCTAACATGATTCGGACAGACTTAAGCATCACTATGGGTGAGAAAGTCTCATCATAGTCAACTCCTTGAACTTGTCGAAAACCTTTCGCAACAAATCGAGCTTTGTAGACAGTAACATTACCGTCAGCGTCAGTCTTCTTCTTGAAGATCCATTTATTATCGATGGCTTGCTGGTCATTGGGCAAGTCAACCAAAGTCCACACTTTGTTCTCATACATGGATCCCATCTCAGATTTCATGGCCTCAAGCCATTTTGCGGAATCTGGGCTCATCATCGCTTCCTCATAGTTCGTAGGTTCGTCATGGTCAAGTAACATGACCTCCAGAACAGGATTACCGTACCACTCTGGTGCGGATCTTACTCTAGTTGACCTACGAGGTTCGGTAGTAACTTGACCTGAAGTTACATGATCTTCATCATTGATACGTCTCCAACGTATCTATAATTTATGAAGAATTCATGCTATTATATTATCTGTTTTGGATGTTTATGGGCTTTACTAAACACTTTCATATTATTTTTGCGACTAACCTATTAACCGGAGGCCCAACCCAAATTGTTGTTTCCTTGCCTATTTTAGTGTTTCGAAGAAAAGGAATATCAAATGGAGTCCAAACGGAATGAAACCTTCGGGAGAGTTATTTTTGGAACGGAAGCAATCCAGGAGACTTGGAGTAGACGTCAGGGAAGCTTCGAGGAAGCCACGAGGCAGAGTAGCGCGCCCCCCACCCTCGTGGGCCCCTCATGGCTCCCCTGACCGACTTCTTT
The DNA here is from genome assembly GCF_056163025.1 of Triticum urartu. Lineage (NCBI taxonomy): Eukaryota > Viridiplantae > Streptophyta > Magnoliopsida > Poales > Poaceae > Triticum > Triticum urartu. The sequence goes on along the minus strand of NC_141877.1, from coordinate 192,439,245 downwards.
CGCCTATATATGTCCATATACCCTAAAACATCGGAGAGCAGAATAGATCGGGAGTTCTGCCGCCAGAAGCCTCTGTAGCCACCGAAAACCAATCTAGATCCGTTTCGGCACCCTGCCGGAGGGGGGAATCCCTCTCCGGTGGCCATCTTCATCATGCCGGTGCTCTCCACTACGAGGAGGGAATAGTTCACCCTCGGGGCTGATGGTATGTACCAGAAGCTATGTGTTTGATCTCTCTCTCTCTCTCTCTTGTTCTTGAGGTGGTACGATCTTGATGTATCGTGAGCTTTGCTATTATAGTTGGATCTTATGATGTTTCTCCCCCTCTACTCTCTTGTAATGGATTGAGTTTTCCCTTTGAAGTTATCTTATCAGATTGAGTCTTTAAGGATTTGAGAACACTTGTTGTATGTCTTGCATGTGCTTATCTGTGGTGACAATGGGATATCACATGATCCACTTGATGTATGTTTTGGTGATCAACTTGCGAGTTCCGTGACCTCGGGAACTTATGCATAGGGGTTGGCACACATTTTCCTCTTGACTCTCTGGTAGAAACTTTGGGGCACTCTTTGAAGTTCTTTGTGTTGGTTGAATCGATGAATCTGAGATTGTGTGATTCATATCGTATAATCATACCCACGGATACTTGAGGTGAGATTGGAGTATCTAGGTGACATTAGGGTTTTGGTTGATTTGTGTCTTAAGGTGTTATTCTAGCATGAACTCTAGGATAGATTGAACATAGATAATAGCTTCGTGTTATTTTACTACGGACTCTTGAATAAATCGATCAGAAAGGATAACTTTGTGGTGGTTTCGTACCCTACCATAATCTCTTCGTTTGTTCTCCGCTATTAGTGACTTCGGAGTGACTCTTTGTTGCATGTTGAGGGATAGTTATATGATCCAATTATGTTATTATTGTTGAGAGAACCTGCACTAATGAAAGTATGAACCCTAGGCCTTGTTTCAACACATTGCAATACCGTTTATGCTCACTTTTATCATTGGTTACCATGCTGTTTTTATATTTTCAGATTACAAAAACATATATCTACCATCCATATTGCACTTGTATCACCATCTCTTCACTGAACTAGTGCACTTATACAATTTACCATTGTATTGGGTGTGTTGGGGACACAAGAGACTCTTTGTTATTTGGTTGCAGGGTTGTTTGAGAGAGACCATCTTCATCCTACGCCTCCCATAGATTACTAAACCATAGATCATCCACTTGAGGGAAATTTGCTACTGTCCTACAAACCTCTGCACTTGGAGGCCCAACAACATCTACAATAAGAAGGTTGTGTAGTAGACATCAAGCTCTTTTCTGGCGCCGTTTCCAGGGAGGTGAGTGCTTGAAGGTATATCTTTAGATCATGCAATTGAATCTTTTTGTTTCTTGTTTTATCACTAGTTTATTTTATAGAAGAAAATAAAATGGAATTGACGGTACCTCATATGCTTCACCTTTTTAATATCTTTCGTGAAAATAAGGATTCCGATAATTGTGCCAAAGTGTTAGAAGAAGAATGTATTAAAATGTTTGGCACTAAATCTTTGGATGATGAGCATGATTGCAATGTTGTTAGTATGAATTCTTTGAATATCCATGATGCTAATGATATGCAAAGCCACAAGTTTGGGGATGCTATGTTTGATGAAGATGATATTTTTTGCCCCCTAAGTTTTTATGAGCAAATTTATTTTGATGATAGCATGCCTCCTGTTTATGATGATTATATTGATGAAAGTGGGTTTGGAAGAGTGTGAACTTTAGGAAGTAATGAGCCCACTATTTTGGTGGGTGTTGAATCTTATTATGATTATTATGAAAGTGTATTTGGAGAGGTCATGACTTTATTTAATGATGAATCCACTATTTTGGAAGAGGTTCCAATTGATTATGAGAACAAAGTTGCTATCTATGATGATTATTGTGATGACATGTATGCTATAAAGAACAATGATAACCATGAAACTTGTCATGTTGATTTTAACTTTCAGTTGGATTATGCCTCACATGATAGTTATTTCGTTGAGTTTACTCCCACTATTCCGAATGAGAAGAATTTTGCTTATGTGGAGAGTAATAAAATTTATATGCTTGTGCATCATGAAAATAGTGCTTTGTGTGATAGTTATATTGTTGAATTCATTCATGATGCTACTGAAAATTATTATGAGGGAGGAACATATGCTTGTAGGAATTTCAATAATAACAAGTTTCCTCTCTATGTGTTGAAAATCTTGAAGATTTGCTTGTTTTACCTTCGTATGCAAGTTGATTCTTGTTCCCACAAGTTGTTTGCTCACAAAATCCCGATGCATATGAAGTGGGTTAGACTTAAATGTTCTAGTAATATTAATCATGATGCTCTCTTTATGTTTCAATTCTTATCTTTTATGTGATCATCATTGAAATCATCATGCCTAGCTAGGGGCATTAAACGATAGCGCTTGTCGGAAGGCATCCCCTCTTTCGTCTTTGTTCACCGGTAACTTTACTTGGAGCTATATTTTTATTCACCACATGATATGTGTTTTTCTTGGAGTGTCAATTTATTTTATTAGGATTTTCTTGCTGTTAATTAGAACAATGTTTTGCATCTTTTATTTCAATAAAAGTGGCATTGATATCCTTTACTATGCCTATTTTACAAGTCTTCATGTTGCTGTTTGAAAACAGAAAGTTTACCGCTGTTGCAAAATTTCCCTAGAAAAGTCAGAATGTGCTTAAATGTTGAAACCTTTTGCATATTAAGCTCTGATAAATTTACTACAGTGGGAATTTTCTTTTATAATTTTTGGAGCTATGCAAGTATGGATCTTGCAGCATTCTTCACAAATGGTCCTATTTAGGCAGATTGCTGTTATGTTTGCATATGTTTGCTTCTTTAATGATTCTATTTGAGGATAGGACTATTAAATATGCAGAGGCATTTAGTATGCAATGTTGACTAATAATTTTAGTGATTTTCTACGGTAGAGTATCATAAGGTTTTTGCATTGGTTTATACTAACTTATCTCACGAGTCCTTGTTGAGTTTTGTGTAGATGAAACTTTTGACATTTAGGGAGACCGTGATATGAGAGGAATTAAGGAGACACAAAATCTCAAGATTGGGGATGCCCAAGGCATCCCAAGATAATATTTCAAGAAGTCTCAAGCGTCTAAGCTTGGGGATACCCCGGTTGGCATCCCACATTTCTTCTTCGACAACTATCGGTTATTATCGGTTGATCCTAAGTATTTGCTTCTTCACGTGTTGTTTGCTATTCTTAGAATGTCATTTTATTTTTTTTGCTTGTTTTTTGAATAAAATATCAATATCTGAAATTATTAAATGGGAGAGTCTTCACGTAGCTAAATAATTATTTAACTACTCATTGATCTTCACTTATATCTTTTTGGAGTAGTTTGTCATTTACTCGTCTGCTTCACTTATATCCTATGGGTAAATAGTTGAATGAGCGAATATCATAAATCTCAAATTATAGATGTTTCATATGCTTATCCCATGAGGAGTGATGACTTCACATATAAGAAGTAGAGCTGGTAAATTTATTGAATGTTAGCAAACATTGTATTGGTCACTTGAACAATTAATGAAAGAATATTGAGGGAGGAGAGATTTCACATATAAATATACTATCTTGGACATCTTTTGTAATTGTGAGTGATCATTAAAATATGACATGCTAAAATGTTGATGTTGGACAAGGAAGTCAACGTAATGGGTTATGTTTTCTTATATCTGAAATAAAGTATATTGTCATGGATCATCCAACTTGTTGAGCTTGCCTTTCCCCTCATGCTAGCCAAATTCTTTGCACGAAGTAGAGATACTACTTGTGCTTCCAAACATCCCTTAAACCAGTATTACCATGAGAGTCCACCATACCCACCTATGGATTGAGTAAGATCCTTCAAGTAAGTTGTCATCGGTGCATGCAATAAAAATTTCTCTCTAAATATGTATGATCTATTAGTGTGGAGAAAATAAGCTTTATATGATCTTTTGATGTGGAAGCAATAAAAGAGACGGACTACATAATACAGGTCCCTATCACAAGTGGCAGTATAAAGTGACGTTCTTTCGCATTAAGATTTTGTACATCCAACTATAAAAGCGCATGACAACCTCTGCTTCCCTCTGCGAAGGGCCTATCTTTTATTCTTGTCTTATACCTTATGCAAGAGTCGTGGTGATCTTCACCTTTTCTTTTTACATTTTATCCTTTGGCAAGCGCATTGTGTTGGAAAGATCCTGATATATATATATATATATATATATATATATATATATATATATCCAATTGGATGTAAGGCATCATGAACTATTATTCTTGACATTACCCTTGAGGTAAAAGGTTGGGAGGAGAATCTATAAGCCCCTATCTTTCTCTGTGTCTGATTAAAACTTTGAACCTATAAATATCGCGTGAGTGTTAGCAATTGTGAAAGACTAAATGATAGTTGAGTATGTGAAGTTTGCTGAATCAAAGATCTGACATAAACTCTTCCTGAAAATAAGATGAATTGTAATTGTTTGATGACGAATAACATGGTTTGTTAGTTCTCAAGAAAGTTTATGATCTATACTTTAACATGTGAATAGTTTGTTGCTTGATCATGAAAAGTCTTATGAGTTGAGCTACTGTTATGATATATGATGATGCTAGAAAAGGTGATTGAAATTATCATTGATCAAACTTGTGCACCTGCTAGCATTCACACTTCATAAATTATTTCTTTTATCATATACCTACTCGAGGACGAGCAGGAATTAAGCTTGCGGATGCTGATACGTCTCCAACGTATCTATAATTTATGAAGTATTCATGCTATTATATTATCTGTTTTGGATGTTTATGGGCTTTACTAAACACTTGTATATTATTTTTGGGACTAACCTATTAACCGGAGGCCCAGCCCAAATTGCTGCTTTCTTGCCTATTTCAGTGTTTCGAAGAAATGTAATATCAAACAGAGTCCAAACTAAATGAAACCTTCGGGAGAGTAATTTTTTGAACGAAAGCAATCCAGGAGACTTAGAGTAGACGTCAGGGAAGCTTCGAGGAAGCCACGAGGCAGGGAGGCGCGCCTTACACCCTGGGCGCGCCCCCACCCTCGTGGGTCCCCCGTGGCTCCCCTGTCCAACTTCTTTTGCCTATATATGTCCAGATACCCTAAAAACATCGGAGAGCAGAATAGATCGGGAGTTCCGCCACCAGAAGCCTCCGTAGCCACCGAAAACCAATCTAGACCCGTTCCGGCACCCTGCCGGAGGGGGGAATCCCTGTCCGGTGCCCATCTTCATCATCCCGGCGCTCTCCATGACGAGGAGGGAGTTGTTCACCCTCGGGGCTGACGGTATGTATCAGTAGTTATGTTTTTGATCTCTCTCTCTCTCGTGTTCTTGAGGTGGTACGATCTTGATGTATCGCGAGCTTCGCTATTATAGTTGGATCTTATGATTTTTCTCCCCATCTACTCTCTTGTAATGTATTGAGTTTTCCCTTTGAAGTTATCTTATCAGATTGAGTCTTTAAGGACTTGAGAACACTTGATGTATGTCTTGCATGTGCTTATCTTTGGTGACAATGGGATATCACGTGATCCACTTGATGTATGTTTTGGTGATCAACTTGCGAGTTCCATGACCTCATGAACTTATGCATAGGGGTTGGCACACATTTTCGTATTGACTCTCCGGTAGAAACTTTGGGGCACTCTTTCAAGTTCTTTGTATTGGTTGAATAGATGAATCTGAGATTGTGTGATGCATATCGTATAATCATACCCACAGATACTTGAGGTGACATTGGAGTATCTAGGTGACATTAGGGTTTTGGTTGATTTGTTTCTTAAGGTGTTATTCTAATATGAACTCTAGGATAGATTGAACGGAAAGAATAGCTTCATGTTATTTTACTACGGACTCTTGAATAGATCGATCAGAAAGGATAACTTTGAGGTGGTTTCGTACCCTACCAAAATCTCTTCGTTTGTTCTCCGCTATTAGTGACTTTGGAGTGACTCTTTGTTGCATGTTGAGGGATAGTTATATGATCCAATTATGTTATTATTGTTGAGAGAACTTGCACTAATGAAAGTATGAACCCTAGGCATTGTTTCAACACATTGCAATACCATTTATGCTCACTTTTATCATTAGTTACCTTGCTGTTTTTATCTTTTCAGATTACAAAAACGTATATCTACCATCCATATTGCACTTGTATCACCATCTCTTCGCAGAACTAGTGCACGTATACAATTTACCATTGTATTGGGTTTGTTGGGGACACAAGAGACTCTTTGTTATTTGGTTGCAGCGTTGTTTCAGAGAGACCATCTTCATCGTACGCCTTCCATGAATTGATAAACCTTAGGTCATCCACTTGAGGGAAATTTGCTACTGTCCTACAAACCTCTGCACTTGGAGGCCCAACAACATCTACAAGAAGAAGGTTGTGTAGTAGACATCAATCATTAGCTTACTCACTAATTGGTGTAGGAGTCACAGGAACAGATTTCTGTGATGAACTACTTTCCAATAAGGGAGGAGGTACAGTTACCTCATCAAGTTCTACTTTCCTCGCACTCACTTCTTTCGACAGAAACCCCTTCTCTAGAAAGGATCCATTCTTAGCAACAAATGTCTTGCCTTCGGATCTGTGATAGAAGGTGTACCCAATAGTCTCCTTTGGGTATCCTATGAAGACACATTTCTCCGATTTGGGTTCGAGCTTATCAGTTTGAAGCTTTTTCACATAAGCATCGCAGCCCCAAACTTTAAGAAACGACAACTTTGGTTTCTTGCCAAACCACAGTTCATAAGGCGTCGTCTCAACGGATTTAGATGGTGCGCTATTTAACGTGAATGCAGCCGTCTCTAAAGCATAACTCCAAAACGATAACGGTAAATCAGTAAGAGACATCATAGATCGTACCATATCTAGTAAACTACAATTACGACATTCGGACACACCATTACGCTGTGGTGTTCCGGGTGGCGTGAGTTGCGAAACTATTCCGCATTGTTTCAAATGAAGACCAAGCTCGTAACTCAAATATTCTCCTCCACGATCAGATCGTAGAAACTTTATTTTCTTGTTAGGATGATTTTCCACTTCACTCTAAAATTCTTTGAACTTTGCAAATGTTTCAGACTTATGTTTCGTCAAGTACAGATACCCATATCTTCTCAAATCATCTATGAAGGTGAGAAAATAACAATACCCGCCGCGAGCCTCAACATTCATCAGACCACATACATCAGTATGTATGATTTCCAACAAATATGTTCCTCCCAAGAATGGCGTTTTAGTCATCTTGCCCATGAGGCATGGTTCGCAAGTACCAAGTGATTCATAATCAAGTGATTCCAAAAGTCCATCAGAATGGAGTTTCTTCACGCGCTTTGCACCAATATGACCTAAACGACAGTGCCAGAAATAATTTGCACTATCATTATCAACTCTGCATCTTTTGGCTTCAATATTATGAATATGTGTATCACTACTATCGAGATTCATCAAAAATAGACCACTCTTACGGGGTGCATGACCATAAAATATATTAATCATATAAATAGAACAACCATTATTCTCAGATTTAAATGAATAACCGTCTCAAATCAAACAAGATCCAGATATAATGTTCATGCTCAATGCTGGCACCAAATAAAAAATTATTTAGGTCTAAAACTAATACCGAAGGTATATGTAGAGGTAGCATGCCGACCGCGAACACATCGACTTTGGAACCATTTCCCACGCACATCGTCACCTCGTCCTTAGCCAATCTTCACTTAATCCGTAGTCCCTATTTCAAGTTGCAAATGTTAGCAACTGAACCAGTATCAAATACGGAGGCACTACTGCGAGCATTAGTAAGGTACACATCAATAACATGTATATCACATATACCTTTGTTCACCTTGCCATCCTTCTTATCCGCCAAATACTTGGGGCAGTTCCGCTTCCAGTGACCAGTCCATTTGCAGTAGAAGCACTCAGTCTCAGGCTTAGGTCCAGACTTGGGTTTCTTCACTTGAGTAGAAATTGGCTTGTAGTTCTTCTTGAATTTCCCCTTCTTCCCTTTACCCTTTTTCTTGAAACTGGTGGTCTTGTTGACCATCAAAACTTGATGCTCCTTCTTGATTTCTACATCCCCATCCTTTAGCATTGCGAAGAGCTCGGGAATCGTCTTATCCATCCCTTGCATATTATAGTTCATCATGAAGCTCTTGTAGCTTGGTGGCGGTGATTGAAGAACTCTGTTAATGACACTATCATCAGGAAGATTAACTCCCAATTGAGTCAAGTGGTTGTGGTACCCAGACATTCTGAGTATATGTTCACTGACACAACTATTCTGCTCCATCTTGCAGCTGTAGAACTTATTGGAGACTTCATATGTATCAATCCGAGCATTTTCTTGACATATTAACTTCAATTCCTATAACATCTCATATCCACCATGACGTTCAAAACGTCGTTGAAGTCCTGGTTCTAAGCCGTAAAGCATGGCACACTGAACTATCAAGTAGTCATCAACAGGCGACTACCATGTATTCACCATGTCTACAGTTGCTGGCGCGGGTGGTACACCAGCGGTGCTTCCAGGACGTAATTCTTCTGTGCAGCAATGAGGATAATCCTCAAGTTACGGACCCAGTCCATGTAATTGCTACCATCATCTTTCAACATTGCTTTCTCAAGGAACGTATTAAAATTCAACGGAACAACAGCACGGGCCATCTATCTACAACAACATACACATGCAAAATACTATCAGGTATAAGTTCATGATAAATTAAAGTTCAATTAATCATATTACTTATGAACTCCCACTTAGACAGACATCCCACTAATCATCTAAGTGATCACATGATCCATATCAAGTAAACCATGTCTGATCATCACGTGAGATGGAGTAGTTTTCAATGGTGAACATCACTATGTTGATCATATCTACTATATGATTCACGCTTAACCTTTTGGTCTCCAGTGTTCCGAGGCCATATCTGCATATGCTAGGCTCATCAAGTTTGACCCGAGTATGCTGCGTGTGCAAAACTGGCTTGCACCCGTTGTATGTGAACGTAGAGCTTATCACACCCGATCATCACGTGGTGTCTCGGCACGACGAACTGTAGCAATGGTGCATACTCAGGGAGAACACTTGTACCTTGAAATTTAGTGAGAGATCAACTTATAATGCTACCGCTGAACTAAGCAGAATAAGATGCATAAACGATAAACATCACATGCAATCAATATAAGTGATATGATATGGCCATCATCATCTTGTGCCTTTGATCTCCATCTCCAAAGCACTGTCATGATCACCATCGTCACCGGCTTGACACCTTGATCTCCATCCAAGCATCGTTGTCATCTCGCCAACTATTACTACTACGACTATTGCTACCGCTTAGTGATAAAGTGAAGCAATTACATGGCGATTGCATTGCATATGGCTCCTGCCAGTTGCTGATAACTGTGTTACAAAACATGATCATTTCATACAATAAAATTGTAACATCCCTAATTTTCAATTTTGAATGTTATACACTAGATCATCATTGCATATCATGATTATTGCATTTTGGTTGATCCTAGAAATTTTCGCAACTCAAGGACCCTCGGAGAGAGTTGGGGATTTCATTATTTACATGTTTGAGTTGTCTCAAATTGTGAGAATAGGATCATTTAATTTTATTTATTTTATATTCAATTATTTCTAATATAAAAAATATGAGAGAGGGAATAAAATGACTTTCCCAAAATAAAGAAATATTGTGGATTTAATACAAAAATCAAACAAGATTTTATTTGGTTTTATCTGCTATTTTATTTGAATTTAGGAAAAATGTGCGTTTTTCAAAATTGCATTTAGGTCCCAAATAAATGTTCATCCTGTGCGGCTTGATTTTAGAAGGCGGGGAAAATTTATTTCGGGATTTTTGGAGTCCGTTTAGTATTTCTTTCGTTAGTTTTTCTGCGTGAAATTATTAAAAAAAATCCGAACCGACTCCGGGCCGTACCCGAGCGGGACTCCGCCCGGGGGGCCTTTTTAAGCCGACCTCGCTGAGCCGCCGAAGCCCACCAGCCCGCGCCGCCTCGCCGCCGCCCGCGTCGCCGTCTCACCGCCGCCCCGCCACCGCGCCGCCTCGCCGCCGCCCTGCCGCCGCCTCGCCGCTGCCCCGCTACCCGAGGTAGCCACCATCGCTGGCGGTTTTCCTTAGAAAACCGCCTATTTTTTTTAGATCCATTTTTTATTAGAACGGTTTTTTTACGGTTTAGTTATTTAGCGAGCATTCGCTCGTTCGTTCGTTTTAACGAACGTGTTCGTCGGTTAGATCCAGATAACGAACGTTCATTCGATAATCCGTTCGTCGTTTTTCTTTTTCTCGGATTTTCCGCGATTATTTCTGATCGCGATTTCTGATCCAATTTTCGTTTTAGTATAACTTTTCGCTCGTTTATCGGAATCAGGCGATTCAAGCGCCTGGAGTTTTGTCTCGAAACCCTCTTTCCGTTTAACCAACTTAAACAAGTTTTTGCTTCTATAAAAATTGCCTTAGATCCGGAATAGTAAACGAAGCCTGTTTCTTTTGTTGTTTGTCTTTCGTTGCTTCGTTTGTTCTGATTCTTTTTGCCAACCGGAGTTCTTAAGTCGAACCTTCTTGTTAGATCTCTTATTCAAGCTTTACCTGTGCATTAGATGAGTAATTATTGTGTGCTTGTTTGTTTGTGATATAGTACCCGGAGTGCGCCGCTTGTTATTTCGAATCGCTAGGTTTCCCGGATCATCAGCAAGGCAAGTAACACTTTGATCATACCTCCTACTACCAAGTTAAATTGCATTAGATCAATCCTTACACATTGCATGATTAGTATCTAATTAAAATGTGGGTTTGGGAAGTAGTTGAGGTAGTACCTATTACCTGTTTATTATCAAACCTTTGGGAGTTACTTCTACGTTGCTTATTATGCCATGCTATGCTAGTAGATGTGGATTGGGTGAGTGTATCCATGACAGATGTGAGATTGTTAATTAATGGTTTATTTAAGGTGGCAACTTAAACACACATCTGGGTGGATTGAGGTACCTGGGTATTCCAGGATTGCCTATTTTTCTTTATGGACCGCCACCCAGGCTCAAAGGGATCATGAGATTATTCATGCTAGAAACTTCCATGTGCAGCCACAAGCTATTATGGGCTCTAGCATAGTTGACTAAGTCGTGCGAACTCTTACAGTGGTAGACTAGCAGATGTAGGGGATGTAGGTGGTACGGTCTACTCATCATAAGGTGCTAGCGCTTCTGAAAGACTATGTCTCGGCCATCCATTTCTCAAACACCTTGTAGTGCGAGAAACCAAACGGAGGTGATCGAGTCTTGTGGGGAAAAGTGCGCAAACCTTTGCAGAGTGTATAAACTAATCATGGTTAGCCGAGTCCCCGGTTATGGACATCTTAAGTATCTAGTACCTGGATTATCATGTGAATCTCAACATGTTACTCTAAAATTAATTTTGTTGGGTTTTGTTTAATGATGATGCTTAATTGGGATTGAGAATGCTGTCAACCATTCTCAATGTTTAACAACCACCCTGATAGTTAAATAAATTTATTCCTTTGCAGGAGGGAAAAATTAGCTTTTCGCAAAACTGTAACCATAGAGCTTTCCACCAGCCAAATATGCATATAGAATAGCTGTTTCATTCCATTACTCTCTATGTGTTACATTGCCAGCATATTCCATGTGCTGACCCGTTTCGGGCTGCAACGTTAATGTTGCAGAATTTTCAAACGACGATTAAGGAGTTTTAGGTCGTGGTTCTATACTCAGTGATGCCGTTGGAGTTGATGGACTCACTTATCTTCCAAGCTTTCCGCTGTTATCGTTATTAGATGGCCTTAAGCCATATTTATTGTAATAAGTTCTCTTTTGAGACACTCGATGTAATAAGTTTGTGATTTCTACTCTGCTATAAATCCGTCAAGTACGGTGTGGTGTCGGCATTACTGATCTAGGGATGACACCGAAGCATAGAGATTGGACTGTTTGAGGTCTGGTCGCTACAAGATGGTATCACAGCACATGCTGACTGTAGGACACGACCACTAAGCTAAAGACCTAGATCTTCTCTTTCTGACTCCTCATCTTTTCTACTCTTTTAGGATGGTGGATGCAAGGAACAAGTTCACTCAACCGGATGAAGACACACCCTTTGGACGTCACTTGAAGGAAGTCACTAGAGACCTGAACATAGGAGTACCAAGCTTCACCGGAACCTAAAACGCCACTTTACTTGAAGAAGAGCGCTGGATGATTCAAGTTCAAGTTCCAGGAAGGACGTTCATGCCAGTCACTGAGCCCATAGAGTTTTCTTTTGATGCACCAACATGGAGTCTAGGAAAGAGCAAGGCAGCTCACATCGCCGTGGGACGCATTGGAGAAGTCTACCGCAACGATCTCAAGGATACTATCTACCAGATTTGTGGGCGCCGAGATGAGCACTGGGAGATGATCAGCACCAGAAAGGATAGATCGATTGCAGATTTCATCCAAGAGTTAAACCATCACATTAGACGTCAGGAGAATCAGATGTGCGCCGACATGATAGACCTGAAGAAGGCAAAGACAAGAATCAAGGAACTGGAGGAAGAACTCAAGGCTACTCGTGAAGATTATGAAGAAGAAATTGAAGTATTAGTGGATAAGAATGCCGCCCTAACAATGAAGATCGGAATATTGATGGGAGGCCCTACACCGGTAGAAGAAGACGAAGAACCCAAGGAGATTCGCCCGGAAGACTACATCATCATCGACGACACCGACTCGGATCCCGACGATAGCGATGATGACTATGTTGATAAATCCGAAGCAGATATCATGGAGTCTGCAACCGAAGAATATTTCTAGTAGACCACCTCATCAGTAGTAGTAGTCCACCATGTAAATATTATAGTCCGAGCACTTTTGTGATAGTTAGATCGATTGTATGCCCTTGTTTGATTGAATGAATGAAGTGAATTGTTTGCTTTTGCCTCATGTGCATATGGGTAGTGTTTTCTCTTTAGACCCTCTCTATTCTTAAATCTCATCTTTTCTAAACCCTCAGTTGCCTCCGAGACGTGACCCCGGATTTACCTTTCCACCGGAGCTCACTCAGTTAATCCAGCAGCAGAACACATTGATGCAGTTGCTAGTCCAGAATCAGAACCAGGGGAACAACAACAACAGCAACAACCCACCACCACCACCACCTGTTGATCACTTAGCCCGTTTTCTTAGGCTGAATCCGTCAGTGTTTTCCAGTAGCACCGAGCCGATAGTAGCAGATGATTGGCTCCGCAAGACAGCAAGAGAGTTGACCACAGCAGGACGCATGGATGCGGAGAAGGTGAAGTTTGCCGCACATCAGCTTGAAGGACCCGCAGCATCATGGCGGGAGAATTTCACAGCCACTTTCCCTGTCGATACTATCACATGGGACCAGTTTCAGTAGGCTTTTTGAACTGCCCATGTTTCAGCAGGAGCTATGGCCATGAAGAAGCGAGAGTTTCGCAACTTGCGCCAAGGAGGACGGATAGTTGGCCAGTATGTGGAAGACTTTAGTAAATTAGCATGTTATGCCCTAGATGACGTTGCTACGGATGCAGCAAAGGAGGATAAATTTCTGGAAGGACTGAATGATGAGTTGAGCATGCAGTTGATGGTAGAAACCTTCAACAACTACCAGGAGTTGGTAGATCGTGCTCTCATGATTGAAGGAAGCAGCAGCGAATTGAGAATCGCAAGAGGAAGTATGCACAAGGAAAGTACAATTCAGGAGCTCAGCAGAAGCCACGATTTACCCCTAGGCCGGGAGGACATTTTCAGCATACCCATGGAGGAGGTAGCTCGCACAATCACAATGGCCCCAAGAATGGTAATGGGAATGGAGGAAGCAACGGCCAGAACCGTACCAACCCATCAACCCTAGCCAAGAAAGACCTGAGCCAAGTCACTTGTTTTAAGTGCCAGAAGACCGGACATTATGCCAATGAATGTCCTGAATCACAGAATGGAAATAGCAATGGAAGCTCTAGGAAGAAGCCGAACCCTTTCAACAGGGGACAGGTGAACCACGCTAACATGGAGGAGGTTGAAGAGCAGCCGGATGCAGTAATCGGTAAGTTTTTGGTTAAGTCATTTACTGCACTCGTTCTTTTCGATACTGGTGCATCGCATTCATACATATCAAGGGGATTTGTGGATAAGTATAAACTGCCAACCCAAGCCCTTAGGTCACCCATGTTAGTAACCTCGCCTGGAGCAGAATATATGGCTAGTCTATGGTGTGATCGGTTACCATTAAGAATTGGTAACTATGTTTTTCCCTCAGACCTAATAGTGTTGGAATCCCAAGGATTGGATCTGATATTAGGCATGGATAGGTTGTCAAAGTATGAAGGGAATATTGAATGTGCCAGTAAGTCAATTTTTCTTACCACCCCAGAAGGGAGAAGGATCAAGTATGTATCTCGACATGTGCCAAAGAGGACTCAAGTAAATTGTTTAACTGGAGTTGTGCAGGAGGAAGTACCAGTAGTGAAGGATTTCCCCAAAGTATTTCCAGAAGAGTTGCCAGGCATGCCACTGGATAGAGATATTGAGTTTTTGATTGAGCTTTTGCCAGGCACAGGGCCAATATCTAAGAGACCATATAGGATGCCTGCAAAGGATTTGGTGGAGATTAAGAAGCAAATTAAGTAGTTACTGGATAAAGGTTATATTCGCCCAAGTTCTTTACCTTGGGGATCGCCAGTACTTCTAGTAGAAAAGAAGGATCGATCGTTAAGGATGGTTGTCGATTATCGAGGATTGAATGAAGTAACCATCAAGAACAAGTACCCCCTACCGATGATCAATGATCTGTTTGATCGATTGCAAGGAGCTAAGGTATTTTCCAAGATCAATCTGCAATCAGGATACCACCAGTTGAAGATTCGGGAACATGATATACCCAAGACGGCTTTTACCACCAGGTATGGGCTGTACGAGTATACCATTATGTCATTTGGTCTGACTAACGCACCTGCATATTTTATGAACATGATGAACAAAGTGTTTATGGAGTTCTTGGATAAGTTCGTCATAGTGTTCATTGATGATATCCTGGTTTACTCGAAGAATGAAGAGGAGCATAAGGAACATTTGCGTTTGGTTCTTGGAAAGCTCAGAGAACATCAATTATATGCCAAGTTTAGCAAATGTGAGTTTTGCTTGAAGGAAGTTGGATTTCTTGGACACATTATATCCGGAGAAGGTATAGCAGTAGATCCCACTAAAGTTGATACCGTGACTAACTGGGAAGCACCAACCACCGTGGGAGAGATCCGGAGTTTTCTTGGACTCGCAGGATACTACCGGAGGTTCATTGAGAATTCCTCAAAGATTGCGAAGCCTATGACGGAGTTGTTGAAGAAGGATACCAAGTTCATATGGACGGAGGAATGTGAGGCTAGTTTTCTGCAGTTGAAGAAACGTTTGGTTACCTCACCAGTGTTGATTTTACCGGATCAGACCAAGGATTATGAGGTGTATTGTGACGCTTCACGACGAGGACTTGGAGCAGTGCTTATGCAGGAAGGGAGAGTTGTTTCATATGCCTCACGACAGCTTAAGCCTCATAAGTTGAATTATGCTATGCATGATTTGGAGTTAGCAGCCGTAGTGCATGCATTGAAGACTTGGAGACATATTCTGATTGGAAACCATTGCGAGGTGTACATGGATCACAAGAGTTTGAAGTATATTTTCACACAGAAGGAGTTGAACCTCAGACAAAGGAGATGGTTGGAGCTCATCAAGGATTATGATATGAGATTGCATTATCACCCTGGAAGGGCTAACATAGTATCTGACGCGTTGAGGCGTAAGAGCCATGTCAACACCCTAATGATGGGAGATTTACCAAGTGAGTTAGTCGAAAATCTTCGAGAGCTATGTTTGAAAATAGTTCCAAGAGGCTATGTAGCAGCATTGGAGATTCAGTCTATGTTGATGGATAAAATCAGAGAAGCCCAAAAGATTGACAAGGAGATTGCTTCTATTAAGGAGAAAATTAGCAAAGGAAAAGGTAAGGAATTTCGTGAGGATGAGGACGATACCATATGGTTTGAAGACCGTGTTTATGTGCCAAATGATCCGGAGATCAGGAAGCTAATTCTGCAAGAGGCCATGACTCACCATACTCGATTCACCTAGGAAATACCAAGATGTATTTGGATTTGAAGGATATTTTCTGGTGGACCGGAATGAAGAAGGATATTGCGGAGTATGTAGCAGTTTGTGATGTATGTCAGAGAGTGAAGGCAGAGCATCAGAAACCAGCAGGATTGCTACAACCATTGTCGATACCCGAATGGAAGTGGGATAAGCTAGGCATGGATTTTATTACAGGATTGCCCAGAACCCGTTCAGGCTATGACTCAATATGGGTTGTAGTCGATCACTTGACAAAGGTAGCTCATTTCATTCCAGTGAAGACTACCTATACCAGTGCAAAGTTGGGAAAGATATACATGACTAGGATCGTATGTCTGCATGGAGTTCCAAGGATCATTGTATCAGATAGAGGAACCCAGTTTACTTCAAAGTTCTGGAATCAGTTGCATGAGACTATGGGAACCAGACTAGAGTTTAGCACAGCTTTTCACCCGCAGACAGATGGACAGACCGAGAGAGTCAATCAGATTTTGGAGGATATCAATCCAGGCAGAAGATGCCCCCTTTAGAAGTCTTGTACGGAAGGAGGTGCAGGACCCCATTGTCTTGGGATGAAGTTGGAGACCGCCAGTTGTTTGGACCAGATCTGATAAAGGAGTCTGAACAGAAAGTGAAATTGATTCGCGATAGGCTCAAGGTAGCTCAGTCCAGGCAGAAGAGTTATGCAGATTCTAAATGCAAGGAGACAGTTTACAAAGTCAGGAACTAAGTTTATCTTCGAGTATCCCCACTTCGAGGAGTTAAGCGCTTTGGAGTTAAGGGAAAACTAGCGCCACGTTTTGTAGGCCCATACAAAGTTTTGGAGCGTATGGGAGAAGTAGCCTACAAGTTGGAATTACCTGAAGGACTATTAGGAGTTCACGACGTGTTTCATGTATCCCAGTTGAAGAAGTGCCACGCAGAGATGGCTGACATACCGCTGAGAGATACGGTACCACTGGAAGCAATTCAGTTGGACAGCGATTTGACCTATTAGGAGAAACAAGTTAAGATTCTAGAATATGCCAGTCGAGTCACCCGCAGCAAGGTTATCATGTTTTGCAAGGTTCAGTGGAGCCACCACACGGAGGATGAAACCACCTGGGAACGAGAGGAAGAATTGCTGAAAGACCACCCTCACCGATTTTCTAGCCAACCCGAATCTCGAGGGCGAGATTCATCTTAATGGGGGTAGGTTTGTAACATCCCAAATTTTCAATTTGGAATGTTATACACTAGATCATCATTGCATATCATTATTATTGCATTTTGGTTGATCCTAGAAATTTTCGCAACTCAAGGACCCTCGGAGAGAGTTGGGGATTTCGTTATTTTCATGTTTGAGTTGTCTCAAATTGTGAGAATAGGATCATTTGATTTTATTTATTTTATCTTCAATTATTTCTAATATAAAAAAATATGAGAGAGGGAATAAAATGACTTCCCAAAATAAAGAAATATTGAGGATTTAATAAAAAAATCAAACAAGATTTTATTTGGTTTTATTTGCTATTTTATTTGAATTTAGGAAAAATGTGCGTTTTTCAAAATTGCATATAGGCCCCAAATAAATGTTCATCCTTCGCGGCTTGATTTTAGAAGCCAGGGAAATTTAATTTCGGGATTTTTGGAGTCAGTTTAGTATTTCTTTCGTTAGTCTTTCTGCGCGGAATTATTAAAAAAAATCCGAACCGACTCCGGGCCGTACCCGAGTGGGACTCCGGCCGGGGGGCCTTTTTAAGCCGACCCCGCCGAGCCGCCGAAGCCCACCAGCCCGTGCCGCGCCGCCTCGCCGCCGCCGTGCGGCCTAGCCGCCGCCCCGCCACCGCCCCGTGCCGCCCGCGCCGCGCAGCCTCGCCGCGGCCTCGCGGCCGCCTCGCCACCGCGCCGCGCCGCCTTGCCGCCGCCCCACCGCCCTGCTGCCCGAGGTAGCCGCCATCGCCGGAGGTTTTCCTCAAAAAACCGCCCGGTTTTTTTAGATCCGTTTTTTTATTAGAACGGTTTTTTTACGGTTTAGTTATTTAGCGAGCGTTCGGTCGTTCGTTCGTTTTAACGAACGTGTTCATCGGTTAGATCCAGATAACGAACGTTCGTTCGATAATCTGTTCGTCATTTTTCTTTTTCTTGGATTTTCCATGATTATTTTTGATCACGATTTCTGATGCGATTTTCGTTTTAGTATAACTTTTCGCTCGTTTATCGGAATGAGGCGATTCAAGCGCATGGAGGTTCCTCTCGAAACCCTCTTTCTGTTTAACCAACTTAAACAAGTTTTTGCTTCTGTAAAAATTTCCTTAGATCCAGAATAGTAAATGAAGCCTATTTCTTTTGTTGTTTGTCTTTCGTTGCTTCGTTTGTTTTGATTCTTTTTGCCAACCAGAGTTATTAAGTCGAACCTTCTAGTTAGATCTCTTATTCGAGTTTTACCTGTGCATTAGATGAGTACTTAGTGTGTGCTTGTTTGTTTGTGACAGAGTACCCGGAGTGCGCCGCTTGTTACTTCGAATCGCTAGGTTTTCCAGATCATCAGCAAGGCAAGTAACACTTTGATCATACCTCCTACTACCCAGTTTTATTGCATTAGATCAATCCTTACACATTGCATGATTAGGATCTAATTAAATTGTGGGTTTGGGAAGTAGTTGAGGTAGTACCTATTACCTGTTTATTATCAAACCTTTGGGAGTTACTTCTACGTTGCTTATTATACCATGCTATGCTACTAGACGTGGATTGGGTGAGTGTATCCATGACAGATGTGAGATTGTTAATTAATGGTTTATTTAAGGTGGCAACTTAAACACACATCTGGGTGGATTGAGGTATCTGGGTATTCCAGGATTGCCTGTTTTTCTTTATGGACCGCCACCTAGGCTCAAAGGGATCATGAGATTATTCATGCTAGAAACTTCCGTGTGCAGCCACAAGCTATTATGGGCTCTAGCATAGTTGACTAAGTCATGCGAACTCTTACAGTGGTAGACTAGAAGATGTAGGGGATGTAGGTGGTACGGTCTACTCATCGTAAGGTGCTATGTCTCGGTCATCCGTTTCTCAAACACCTTGTAGTGCGAGAAACCAAACGGAGGCGAACGAGTCTTGTGGGGAAAAGTGCACAAACCTCTGCAGAGTGTATAAACTAATCATGGTTAGCCGAGTCCCCGGTTATGGACATCTTGAGTATCTAGTACCTGGATTATCATGTGAATCTCAACATGTTACTCTAAAATTAATTTTGTTGGGTTTTGTTTAATGATGATGCTTAATTGGGATTGAGAATGCTGTTAACCATTCTCAATGTTTAACAACCACCCTGATAGTTAAATAAATTTATTCCTTTGCAGTAGGGAAAAATTAGCTTTTCACAAAATTGTAACCATAGAGCTTTCCACCAGCCAAATATGCATATAGAATAGCTGTTTCATTCCATTACCCTCTATGTGTTACATTGCCAGCATATTCCATGTGCTGACCCATTTCGGGCTGCAACGTTAATGTTGCAGACTTTTCAGACGACGATTAAGGAGTTTTAGGTCGTGGTTCTATACTCAGTGATGCCATTGGAGTTGATGGACTCACTTATCTTCCAAGCCTTCCGCTGTTATCGTTATTAGATGGCCTTAAGACATATTTATTGTAATAAGTTCTCTTTTGAGACACCCGATGTGATAAGTGTGTGATTGCTACTCTGCTATAAATCCGTCAAGTACTGTGTGGTGTCAGCATTACTGATCCAGAGATGACACCGGAGCATAAGGATTGGACAGTTTGAGGTCTGGTTGCTATAAAAATTTAGCATCATGTCTTGACCATATCACATCACAACATGCCCTGCAAAAACAAGTTAGACGTCCTCTACTTTGTTGGTGCAAGTTTTATGTGGCTGCTATGGGCTGAGCAAGAACCGTTCTTACCTACGCATCAAAAACCACAACGCAGTATAGTGATTGCTTTTGATCTTCAGAAAGAACCCTATTCATTGAATCCGATTCAACTAAAGCTGGAGAAACAGACACCCACTAGCCACCTGTGTGCGAAGCACGTCAGTAGAACCAGTCTCGCGTAAGAGTACAAGTAATATCGGTTTGTGTACGAAGATCTTTCTCGGTCAAACCGCATAACAACATACGTTGTTCCCTTTGTCATCGGTATGTTACTTGCCCAAGATTCGATCGTCGGTATCCTCATACGTTGTTCAATCTCGTTACCGGCAAGTCTCTTTACTCGTTCTGTAATGCATCATCCCACAACTAACTCATTATTCACAATGCTTGCAAGGCTTATAGTGATGTGCATTACCGAGAGGGCCCTGAGATACCTCTCCGACAATCGGAGTGACAAATCCTAATCTCGATCTATGCCAACTCAACAAGCACCATCGGAGACACCTGTAGAGCACCTTTATAATCACCCAGTTACCTAGTGACGTTTGGTAGCTCACTAAGTGTTCCTCCGGTACTCGGGAGTTGCATAATCTCATAGTCATAGGAACATGTATAAGTCATGAAGAAAGCAATAGCAACAAACTAAACGATCATCGTGCTAAGCTAATGGATGGGTCAAGTCAATCACATCATTCTCTAATGATGTGATCCCATTAATCAAATGACAACTCATGTCTATGGTTAGGAAACATAACCATCATTGATTCAATGAGCTAGTCAAGTAGAGGCAAACTAGTGACACTCTGTTTGTGTATGTATTGACACATGTAATAAGTTTCCGGTTAATACAATTCTAGCATGAATAACAAACATTTATAATGATATAAGGAAATATAAATTACGACTTTATTATTGCCTGTAGGGCATATTTGCTTTAGTTACTTGCCCGATATTCGATCGTCGGTATCATCATACCTAGTTCATTCTCATTACCGGCAAGTCTCTTTACTCATTCTGTAATGCATCATCCCGCAACTAACTCATTAGCCACATTGCTTGCAAGGCTTATAGTGATGTGCATTACCGAGAGGGCCCAGAGATACCTCTCCGATACATGGAGTGACAAATCCTAATCTCAATCTATGCCAACTCAACAAACACCATCGGAGACACCTGTGGAGCATCTTTATAATCACCCAGTTGTGTTGTGACGTTTTATAGCGCACAAGGTGTTCCTCTGTTATTCGGGAGTTGCAAAATCTCATAGTCATAAGAACATGTAGAAGTCATGAAGAAAGCAATAGCAATAAACTAAACGATCATAGTGCTAAGCTAAGGGATCGGTCTAGTCCATCACATCATTCTCTAATGATGTGATCTCGTTCATCAAATGACAACACATGTCCATGGCTAGGAAACTTAACCATCTTTGATTAACGAGCTAGTTAAGTAGAGGCATACTAGGGACACTCTGTTTGTCTATGTATTCACACATGTACTAAGTTTCCGACTAATACAATTATAGCATGACTAATAAACATTTATCATGATATAAGGAAATATAAATAACAACTTTATTATTGCCTCTAGGGCATACTTCCTTCAGTCTCCCAATTGCACTAGAGTCAATAATCTAGATTACACAGTAATGATTCTAACACCCATGGAGTCTTGCTGCTGATCATGTTTTGCTCATGAGAGAGGCTTAGTCAACGGGTCTGCAACATTCAGATCCGTATGTATCTTCCAAATCACTATGTCTCCCTCCTTGACTTGATCGCGGATGGAATTGAAGCGTCTCTTTATGTGCTTGGTTCTCTTGTGAAATCTGGATTCCTTTGCCAAGGCAACTGCACCAGTATTTTCACAAAAGATTTTCATTGGACCTGATGCACTAGGTATTACACCTAGATCGGATATGAACTCCTTCATCCAGACTCCTTCATTTGCTGCTTCTGAAGCAGCTATGTATTCCTCTTCACACGTAGATCCTGCCATGACGCTCTACATAGAACTGCACCAACTGACAGCTCCACCATTTAATAAAAATAAGTATACGGTTTGTGACTTAGAGTCATTCGTATCAGTGGCAAAGCTTGCATCAACATAACCATTTACGACGAGCTCTTTGTCACCTCCATAAACGAGAAACATATCCTTAGTCCTTTTCAGGTATTTCAGGATGTTCTTGACCGCTGTCAAGTGATCCACTCCTGGATTAGTTTGGTACCTCCCTGCTAAACTAATAGCAAGGCACACATCAGGTCTGGTACACAGCATTGCATACATGATAGAACCTATGGCTGAAGCATAGGGAATGACTTTCATTTTCTCTCTATCTTCTGCATTGGTCGGGCATTGAGTCTGACTCAACTTCACACCTTGTAACACAGGCAAGAACCCTTTCTTTGCTTGAGACATTTTGAACTTCTTCAAAACTTTATCAAGGTATGTGCTTTGTGAAAGTCCAATTAAGTGTCTTGATCTATCTGTATAAATCTTGATGCCCAATATATAAGCAGCTTCACCGAGGTCTTTCATTGAAAAATTCTTAATCAAGTATCCTTTTATGCTATGCAGAAATTCAGTATCATTTCTGATTAACAATATGTCATCCACATATAATATCAGAAATGCTACAGAGCTCCCACTCACTTTCTTGTAAATACATGCTTCTCCAAAATTCTGTATAAAACCATATGCTTTGATCACACTATCAAAGTGTATATTCCAACTCCGAGATGCTTGCACTAGTCCATAAATGATCGCTGGAGCTTGCACACTTTGTTAGCACCTTTTGGATCGACAAAACCTTCAAGTTGCATCATATACAACTCTTCTTCAAGATATCCATTAAGGAATGCAGTTTTGACATCCATTTGCCAAATTTCATAATCATAAAATGCGGTAATTGATTATGTGATTCGGACAGACTTAGGCATCACTACGGGTGAGAAGGTCTCATCGTAGTCAACTCCTTGAACTTGTCGAAAACCTTTCTCAACAAGTCGAGCTTTGTAGATAGTAACATTACCGTCAGCGTTAGTCTTCTTCTTGAAGATCGATTTATTCTCTATGGCTTGCCAATCATCAGGCAAGTCAACCAAAGTCCACACTTCGTTCTCATACATGGATCCCATCTCAGATTTCATGGCTTCAAGACATTTTGCAGAATCAGGGCTCATCATCGCTTCCTCATAGTTCGTAGGTTTGTCATGGTCAAGTAACATGATCTCCAGAACAGGATTACCGTACCACAGTGGTGCAGATCTTGCTCTGGTTGACCTACGAGGTTTGGTAGAAACTTGATCAGAAGTTTCATGATCAACATGAGTAACTTCCTCACTAATTGGTGTAGGAATCACTTGAACTGATTTCTGTGATGGACTACTTTCCAATAAGGGAGAAGGTACACTTACCTCATCAAGTTTCTAGTTTCCTCCCACTCACTTCTTTCAAGAGAAACTACTTCTCTAGAAAGGATCCATTCTTTGGCAACAAATATCTTGCCTTCGGATCTGTGATAGAAGGTGTACCCAACTGTTTCCTTTGGGTATCCTATGAAGACACATTTCTCCGATTTGGGTTCGAACTTATCAGGTTGAAGCTTTTTCACATAAGCATCGCAGCCCCAAACTTTAAGAAATGACAACTTGGGTTTCTTGCCAAACCACAGTTCATATGGTGTCGTCTCAATGGATTTTGATGGTGCCCTATTTAACGTGAATGCAGCCGTCTCTAAAGCATAACCCCAAAATGATAGCGGTAAATCAGTAAGAGACATCATAGATTGCACCATATCTAATAAAGTGCGGTTACGATGTTTGGACACACAATTACGCTGTGGTGTTCCAGGTGGCGTGAGTTGCGAAGATATTCCGCATTGTTTCAAATGAATACCAAACTCATAACTCAAATATTCACCTCCACGATCAGATCATAGAAACTTAATTTTCTTGTTATAATGATTTTCCACTTCACTCTGAAATTCTTTTAACTTCTCAAATGTTTTAAATTTATGTTTCATCAAGAAGACTGATACATCCATTTTGCATCATGCTTTTATATCGATGTTTATTGCATTATGGGAAGTTATTACACATTATGTCACAATACTTATGCCTATTCTCTCTTATTTTACAAGGTTTACATGAAGAGGGAGAATGCCGGCAACTGGGATTCTGGGCTGGAAAAGGAGCAAATATTAAAGACCTATTCCGCACAACTCCAAAAGTCCTGAAACTCCACGGGAGTCAGTTTCAAAATATATAAAAAATATTGGGCGAAGAAAGCACCAGAGGGGGCCCACCCACCATCCACGAGGGTGGGGGGCGCGCCCCCTGTCTCATGGGCCCCCTGGCAGGCCTCCGGTGCCCATCTTTTGCTATATGAAGTCTTTCGGCCCGCAAAAAGTCATAAGCAAGCTCTCGGGACGAAACACCGCCCCATGAGGCGGAACATTGGCGGAACCAATCTAGGGCTCCGGCGGAGCTGTTCTACCGGGGAAACATCCCTCCGGGAGGGGGAAATCATCACCATCGATCCTCTCATTGGGAGGGGGTCAATCTCCATCAACATCTTCACCAGCAACATCTCATTCTCAAACCCTAGTTCATCTCTTGTATCCAATCCTTGTCCCAAAACCTCAGATTGGTACCTGTGGGTTGCTAGTAGTGTTGATTACTCCTTGTAGTTGATGCTAGTTGGTTTACTTGGTGGAAGATCATATGTTCAGAGCCTTTATGCATATTAATACCCCTCTGATTATGAACATGAATATGGTTTGTGAGTAGTTTCGTTTGTTCCTGAGGACATGGGAGAAGTCTTGCTATAAGTAGTCATGTGAATTTGGTAGATATTATCATGAGATGTATGCTGTCTTTCCTCTAGTGGTGTCATGTGAACATCGACTACATGACACTTCACCATTTTTTGGGCCTAGGGGAAGGCATTGGGAAGTAATAAGTAGATGATTGGTTGCTAGAGTGATAGAAGTTAAACCCTAGTTTATGCGTTGCTTCGTAAGGGGCTGATTTGGATCCATATGTTTCATGCTATGGTTAGGTTGACCTTAATACTTTTTTTGTAGTTGCGGATGCTTGCAAGAGGGGTTAATCATAAGTGGGATGCTTGTCCAAGTAAGGGCAGTACCCAAGCACCGGTCCACCCACATATCAAATTATCAAAGTAACGAACGCGAATCATATGAGCGTGATGAAAACTAGCTTGACGATAATTCCCATGTGTCCTCGGGAGCGTTTTCCTTTATATAAGAGTTCGTCCAGGATTGTCCTTTTCTACAAAAAGGATTGGGCCATCTTGCTGCACCTTATTTACTTTTATTTCTTGTTACCCATTACAAATTACCTTATCACAAAACTATATGTTACCGATAATTTCAGTGCTTGCAGAGAATACCTTATTGAAAACTGCTTATCATTCCCTTCTGCTCCTATTTGGGTTCGACACTCTTACTTATCGGAAGGACTAGATAGATCCCCTATACTTGTGGGTCATCAAGACTCTTTTCCGACGCCGTTGCCAAGGATTGAAGCACCTTTGGTAGGTGGAATATGGTAAGGAAAAAATTATATAGTGTGCTGGAATTTACTGTCATTTGTTACTATGGAAAGTAATCCTTTGAGGGGCTTGTTCGGGTATCTTCACTCCGACCAATAGAGAAAAGAGTTTCCCCTCAACCTATTGAACCTACTAAAAATGTTTACTTTGAAATTCCTTCGGTTATGATAGAGAAACTGCTAGCTAATCCTTTTACAAGAGATAGAACATTGCATCCCGATTTGCACCTAATCTATGTGGACGAAGTTTCTGGATTATTTAAGCTTGCAGGTATGCCCTAGGATGTAATCAAGAAGAAGGTATTCCCTTTATATTTGAAGGGAAAGGCATTGACATGGTTTAGGCTATGTGATAATATTGTATCATGGAACTACAACCGATTGAAATTGGAATTTCATCAGAAGTTTTATCCTATGCATCTAGTTCATCGTGATTGTAATTATATATATATATATATTGGCCTCTCAAAGGAGAAAGCATCACTCAATCTTGGGGGAGGCTTAACTCAATGTTCTATTCATGCTCCAATCATGAGCTCTCAAGAGAAATTATTATTCAAAAAATTTATGGTCGGCTTTGTCTCAATAATCGCTCCATGCTCGATACTTCTTCTACTGGATCTTTTATGATTAAGACTATTGAATTCAAATGGGATTTATTGGAAATAATTAAACTCAACTCTGAAGATTGGGAACTCAATGAAGGTAAGGAGTCAGGTATAAAACCTAAGTTTGATTGTGTTAAATCTTTTATGGATACCGATGCCTTCAGTGAATTTATCACTAAATATGGACTTGACTCTAAGATAGTAGCTTCTTTCTGTAAATCATTTGCTACTCATGTTGATCTACCTAAGGAGAAGTAGATTAAATGTCATCCTCCCATTGAAGTAAAAGTAGTTGAACCTATTAAAGTTGAAGAAAAGACTATCACTTATAATGTTGATCCTATTGTGCCTACTGCTTATATTGAGAAGCCACCATTCCCTTCTAGAATAAAGGATCATGCTAAAGTTTCAACTATGTTTCATAAGAGTAGTACTAGAACACCTACACCCTCTGAGCAAATTAAAGTTCAACCTAGTATTGCTATAGTTAAAGATCTATTGGTTGATAATATTGATGGGCATGTTATTTACTTTTGTGATGAAGCTGCTAGAATTGCTAGACCCGATACTAAAAATAAACATAGACCTATTGTAGGCATGCCTATTATTTCTGTTAAAATAGGAGATATGGGTTCTATTGTGAGCGCAATACCTCATTCTTTATACGAAGAAATTATGCATGATATTGCACCTGCTAAGTTAGAAGGTATTGATGTTACAATTAGGCTTGCCAATAGAGATACTATTTCACCAGTTGGGATTTTTAGAGATGTTGAAGTCTTTTGTTGGAAATTTAAATATCCTGCTGATTTTCTTGTTCTTGGTTCACCACAAGATGACTTTTGTCCCATTATATTTGGTAGACCCTTCTTGAATACTGTTAATGCTAAGATAAATTGCAAAAAGGATAATTTTTTCTGTTGGTTTATGGGATATGTCGCATGATTTTAATTTTTCTAAATTTCGTAGAAAACCCCATGATAAAGAATTGCCTAGTAAAGATGAAATTATTGGTCTTGCTTCTATTGACGTGCCTTCTAATGATCCTTTAGAACAATATTTGCTAGACCATGAAAATGATATGTTTATGAATGAAAGAAGAGAAATAGATGAAGTATTCCTCAAATAGGGACCTATTTTGAAACATAACTTGATTGTCGCAATTCTAGGGGATCCTCCTCCACCCAAGGGTGATCCCATGTTTGAGCTTAAACCATTACTTGATACTCTTAAATATGCTTATCTTGATGAAAAGAAGATATATCCTGTTATTATTAGTGCTAACCTTTCAGAGAAGGAAGAAGAGAAATTATTGCAAACTCTGAAGAAGCACTGTGCTGCTATTGGATATACACTTGATGATCTTAAGGGCATTAGTCCCACTCTATTCTAGCACAAAATTAAATTGGAAAAAGATGCTAAACCGGTTGTTGATCACCAACGACGGTTAAATCCTAAGATGAAAGAAGAGGTAAGAAAAGAAATACTAAAGCTTCTGGAGGCAGGTATAATTTATCCTGTTGCTGATAGTCAGTGGGTAAGTCATGTCCATTGTGTCCCTAAGAAAGGAGGTATTACTATTGTTCCAAATGATAAAGATGAATTGATTCCACAAAGAATTGTTACAGGTTATAGAATGGTAATTGACTTCCGCAAATTAAATAAAGCGACTAAAAAGGATCATTACCCTCTACCTTTCATTGATCAAATGCTAGAAAGATTATCCAAACATACACATTTTTGCTTTCTAGACGGTTATTCTAGTTTCTCTCAAATACTCGTGTCAAAAGAGGATCAGGAAAAGACCACTTTTACATGCCCTTTCGGTACCTTTTCTTGTAGACATATGCCTTTTGGTTTATCTAATGCGCCTGCTACCTTTCAAAGATGCATGACTGCTATATTCTCTGACTTTTGTGAAAAGAATGTTGATATTTTCATGGATGATTTTCATGAATGTTGAGTTTTGCAGAGATGTGAAGAAACTAATCTTGTCTTGAATTGGGAGAAGTGCCACTTTATGGTTAATGAAGGCATTGTCTTGGGGCATAAAATTTCTGAAAGAGGTATTGAAGTTGATAAAGCTAAAGTTGATGCTATTGAAAAGATGCCGTGTCCTAAAGATATTAAAGGTATAAGAAGTTTCGTTGGTCATGCCGGTTTTTATAGGAGCTTCATTAAGGACTTCTCAAAAATTTCTAGGCCTCTGACTAATCTCTTACAAAAAAGATGTTCTTTTTGTCTTTGATGATGATTGTGTAGAAGCATTTGAAATACATAAGAAAGGCTTGATTTCTGCACCTATTGTTCAGCCGCCTGATTGGAATTTACCCTTTGAAATTATGTGTGATGCTAGTGATTATGCTGTAGGTGCTATTGTAGGACAAAGAGTTGATAAGAAATTAAATGTTATCCAATATGCTAGTAAAACTCTAGACAGTTCCTAGAGAAATTATGCTACTACTGAAAAGGAATTCTTAGCAGTTGTATTTGCTTGTGATAAGTTCAGACCATATATTGTTGATTCTAAAGTAACTGTTCACACTGATCATGCTGCTATTAAATATCTTATGGAAAAGAAAGATGCTAAACCTAGACTTATTTGATGGGTTCTCCTACTACAAGAATTTGATTTGCATATTATTGATAGAAAAACAGCTGAGAACCCCATTGCAGACAACTTGTCTAGGTTAGAGAATGTGCTTGATGACCCACTACCTATTGATGATAGCTTTCCTAATGAACAATTAGTTGTCATAAATGCTTCTCGTACTGCTCCATGGTATGCTGATTATGCCATTACATTGTTGCTAAATTTATACCACCTAGTTTCACATATCAGCAAAACAAAAAGTTTTTCTATGATTTAAGACATTACTTATGGGATGACCCACACCTTTATAAAGAAGGAGTAGATGGTGTTATTAGACGATGTGTATCTGAGCATGAGCAGGAACAAATCCTACGCAAGTGTCACTCCGAGGCTTATGGAAGACACCAAGCTGGAGATAGAACTGCACATAAGGTATTGCAATCTGGTTTTTATTGGCCTACTCTCTTCAAAGACGCCTATAAGTTTGTCTTGTCCTATGATGAATGTCAAAGAATTGGTAATATTAGTAGACGTCAAGAAATTCCTATGAATTATTCACTTGTTATTGAACCATTTGATGTTTGGGGCTTTGATTATATGGGACCGTTTCCTTCCTCTAATGGGTATACACATATTTTAGTTGTTGTTGATTATGTTACTAAGTGGGTAGAAGCTATTCCAGCTAGTAGTGCTGATCATAACACCTCTATTAAGATGCTTGAAGAAGTTATTTTTCCGAGGTTTGGAGTCCCTATATATTTAATGACTAATGGTGCTTCACATTTTATTCATGGTGCTTTTCGTAAAATGCTTGCTAAGTATGGTGTTAATCATAGAATTGCATCACCATATCATCCACAGACCAGTGGTTAAGTAGAACTGAGTAATAGAGAGCTTAAATTAATTTTGCAAAAGATTGTTAATAGATCTAGAAATAATTGGTCCAAGAATCTTGATGATGCATTATGGGCTTATAGAACTACATATAAAAATCATATGGGTATGTCTCCATATAAAATGGTTTATGGTAAAGCATGTCACTTACCTCTCGGACTAGAAAATAAGGCATATTGGGCCATTAAAGAGCTCAACTATGACTTCAAACTTGCTGGTGAGAAGAGGCTATTTGACATTAGCTCACTTGATGAGTGGAGAACCCAGGCTTATGAGAATGCCAAACTGTTTTAGGAAAAAGTTAAAAGATGGCATGACCAAAGGATACAAAAACGTGAGTTTAATGTAGGTGATTATGTATTGTTATACAACTCTTGTTTAAGATTTTTTGCAGGAAAACTCCTCTCTAAATGGGAAGGTCCTTATGTTATCGAGGAGGTTTATAGTTCCGGTGCCATAAAAATCAACAACTTCGAAGGCACAAATCCGAGGGTGGTGAATGGTCAAAGAATCAAACATTGTATCTCACGTAATCCTATAAATGTTCAAACTAATGTTATTGAAACCATAACCCCAGAGGAGTATATAAGGGACACCTTCCAGAACGTTTCAGCCCCCGAAAAGGAAGAGGTATGTGGTATGGTAAGTAAACCGACTCCAAAACAGTTCTAATAGCAATTTTCTCCGTTTTGGAATATTTAAGAAAATAGGAAAATAAGAAGCAGTCCGGAAAGGACACGAGGCGTCCACGAGGGTGGAGGACGCCCCCTGCCTCGTGGGCACCTCGTGTGCGATACTTCTTTCAATCGGTAAAAAAACATTATATAATCTCCTGAAGGTTTTGACCACCGTACCACGCAATTATCCTCTATTTTTGTTTCGAGCTGTTCTGTGCAGATATAGACCAAGATGTATTCTCAAGAGTCAGTCGGGTGGAGCCGGGTGTCTCATCCGATAACGGGACCAGGAGCAAACAGTGATGCTGACCACTTTGGGCCATCAATGTAGGAAGAGATGGAGACCGACTTGAAAAGGATAGATGCCATGGAAGAGGATCAAGAAGTTACTTCCCGTTTCTGAGCTGGATTCACAATGGGGGAACTACAGAGCTCAACTATTCCAAACTTGGTCATCCCCTCCAATGTTAGATTTCTTTCTTATGAAAATATGAAAAAGAGTGTTACTTGTTCTCCCGCAGGTATGCAACATCCATGGGTGAAAGGAGCTTTAGACACCACGGGCAAGCTCTGTAAGGAAATAATGGACCTCAAGCAGCAAGTCAATAAGCTCGAGGAAGAGACTCGTATCCTGAGGGGCATCATCGCCAAGAATATCACATCACCACCTCCGAAGAAAGAGACATAAACACATGGGTATGGGCACTCCCCTTGGCAACTGCCAAGCTTGGAGGAGTGCCCCGGTATCGTATCACCATCACACTTTTATCTTTACCATTTTTCTTAGTTTGATCCTTTTCCTAATATCTTGATCTAGTAGAATAAAATTTTAGTATGATTTAGTTTTGAGTGTTGCTTTATGATCCTTCTATGTAATCGAGTCCTTGAGCTATATATATAATAAATATTAGTTTTGAGTCAAGGGCTTGGTTATCTTGCTATGGTCTTGAGGGAATAAGAGTAAGAATAAAAAGAAATAAAGAGATCATATGGATCTTACGGAGAGTAATGACTTCACATATAAAGAGTATGATGAATAAAAGTTGTTGAGAGTTGACAAACATAGTTTTGGTCATTATTGTAATTAATAGGAAGTAATAAAGAAAGAGAGGTTTTCACATATAAATATACTATCCTGGACATCTTTTATGATTGAGAGAACTCATTAAAATATGAGATGCTAAAAAGTTGATGCTGGACAAGGAAGACAATGTAATGGGTTATGCTTTCTTACATCCAAAATAAATTATATTGTCATGGATCATCCAACACGTTGAGCTTGCCTTTCCTCCTCATGCTAGCCAAACTGTTTGCACCAAGTAGAGATACTACTTGTGCTTCCAAATATCCTTAAACACAGTTTTGCCATGAGAGTCCACCATATCTACCTATGGATTGAGTAAGATCCTACAAGTAAGTTGTCATTGTTGCAAGCAATAAAAATTGCTCTCTAAATATGTATGATTTATTAGTGTGGAGAAAATAAGCTTTATACGATCTTGTGACGTGGAAGAAATAAAAGTGACAGACTGCATAGTAAAGGTCCATATCACAAGTGGCAATATGAAGTGACATTCTTTTGCATTAATATTTTGTCCATCCAACCATAAAAACACATGAGAACCTTTGCTTCCCTCTGCGAAGGGCCTATCTTTTATTCTTTTCTTATACTTCATACAAGAGTCATGGTGATCTTCACCTTTCCTTTTTACATTTTATCCTTTTACAAGCACTGTGTGTTGGAAAGATCCTGATATATATAGCTAATTGGATGTGATTTTTCATAAACTATTATTGTTGACATTACCCTTGAGGTAAAAGGTCAGGAGGCAAGACTATAAGCCCCTATCTTTCTCTGTGTCCGATAAAACTTCATACCCATAAGTATTGCATGAGTGTTAGCAATTGTGAAAGACTAAATGATAGTTGAGTATGTGGACTTGCTGAAAAGCTCTCATATTGACTCTTTTCGATGTTATGATAAATTGCAATTGCTTCAATGACTGAGATTATCGTTTGTTAGTTTTCAATGAAGTTTCTGATTCATACTTGAAATTGTGAATGAATTATTACTTTGGCATAAGAAAGCATATGGCAATATATATATGTTGATGTTATAAGAATTATCATGATGCCCTCATGTCGGTATTTTATTTTATCGACACCTCTATCTCTAAACATGTGGACATATTTTTCGATATCGGCTTCCGCTTGAGGATAAGCGAGATCTAAGCTTGTGGGAGTTAATACATCCATTTTGCATCATGCTTTTATATCAATATTTATTGCATTATGGGCTGTTATTACACATTATGTCACAATACTCATGCCTATTCTCTCTTATTTTACAAGGTTTACATGAAGTGGGGGAATGCCGACAGTTAGAATTCTGGACTGGAAAAAGAGCAACTATTAGAGACTTATTCTGCACAACTCCAAATGTCCTAAAACTCCACGGGAGTTAGTTTCAGAATATATAAAAAAGATTGGGCGAAGAAAGCACTAGAGGGGGGCCACCCACCATCCACGAGGGTGGGGGGCGCGCCCCCCTGTCTCGTGGGCTCCCTAGCAGGCCTCCGGTGCCCATCTTTTGCCATTTGAAGTCTTTCGCATTGGAAAAAATCATAAGCAAGCTCTTGGGACGAAACACCGCCGCCACGAGGCGGAACCAATCTAGGGCTCCGATGGAGTTGTTCTGCTGGGGAAACATCCTTCCGGGAGGGGGAAATCATCACCATCGATCCTCTCATTGGGAGGGGGTCAATCTCCATCAACATCTTCACCAGCACCATCTCATCTCAAACCCTAGTTCATCTCTTTGTCCCAAAACCTCACATTGGTACCTGTGGGTTGCTAGTAGTGTTGATTACTCCTTGTAGTTGATGCTAGTTGGTTTACTTGGTTGAAGATCATATGTTCAGATCCTTTATGCATATTAGTACCCCTCTGATTATGAACATGAATATGATTTGTGAGTAGTTACGTTTGTTCCAGGGGACATGGGAGAAGTCTTGCTATAAGTAGTCATGTGAATTTGGTATTCGTTCGATATTTTGATGAGATGTATGTTGTCTTTCCTCTAGTGGTGTCATGTGAACATCGACTACATGAAAGTTCACCATTGTTTGGGCCTAGGGGAAGCCATTGGGAAGTAATAAGTAGATGATGGGTTGCTAGAGTGACAGAAGCTTAAACCCTAGTTTATGTGTTTCTTGGTAAGGGGCTGATTTGGATCCATATGTTTCATGCTATTGTTAGGTTTACCTTAATACTTCTTTTGTAGTTGCGGATGCTTGCAAGAGGGGTTAATCATAAGTGGGATTCTTGTCCAAGTAAGGGCAGTACCCAAGCACTGGTCCACCCACATATCAAATTATTAAAGTAACGAACGTGAATCATATGAGCATGATGAAAACTAGCTTGACGATAATTCCCATGTGTCCTCGGGAGCATTTTTCTTTGTATAAGAGTTTGTCCAGGCTTGTCCTTTGCTACAAAAAGGACTGGGCCATCTTGGTGCACCTTATTTACTTTTATTACTTGTTATCCATTACTAATTACCTTATCAGAAAACAATATGTTACCAATAATTTCAGTGCTTGCACAGAATACCTTACGGAAAACTGCTTATCATTTCCTTCTGCTCCTCGTTGGGTTCGACACTCTTACATATAGAAAGGACTAGGATAGATACCCTATACTTGTGGGTCATCAAAGACATATCTATATCTGCTCAAATCATCTGTGAAGGTCAGAAAATAACGATACCCCCGACGAGCATCAACGCTCAACGGACCGCATACATCAGTATGTATTATTTCCAATATGTCTGTTGCTCGTTCCATTATTCCGGAGAACAAAGTCTTAGTCATTTTGCCCATGAGGCATGGTTCGCAAGCATCAAGTGATTCCAAAAGCACATCAGCATGGAGTTTCTTCATGCGCTTTACACCAATATGACCTAAACGGCAGTGCCACAAATAAGTTTCACTATCATTATTAAACTTATATCTTTTGGCTTCAATACTATGAATATGTGTATCACTACTATCGAGATTCAATAAAAAAAGACCACTCAATAAGGGTGCATGACCATAAAAGATATTACTCATGTAAATAGAACAACCATTATTCTCTGATTTAAATGAATAACTGTCTCGCATCAAACAAGATCCAGATATAATGTTCATGCTTAACGCTGGCACCAAATAACAATTATTCATGTCTAATACTAACCCCGAAGGTAGATGTAGAGGTAGCGTGCCGACCGCGATCACATCAACTTTGGAACCATTTCCCACACGCATCGTCACCTCGTCCTTAGCCAATCTTCGGTTAATCTGTAGCCCCTGTTTCGAGTTGCAAATATGAGCAACAAAACCAGTATCAAATACCCAGGCGCTACTGTGAGCATTTGTAAGGTACACATCAATAACATGTATATCAGATATACCTTTCACTTTGCCATCCTTCTTATTCGCCAAATACTTCGGGCAGTTCCGCTTCCAGTGACCAGTCCCTTTGTAGTAGAAGCACTCAGTCTCAGGCTTAGGTCCAGATTTGGGCTTCTTCACTTGATCAGCAACTGGCTTGCCGTTCTTCTTGAAGTTCCCCTTCTTCCCTTTGCCCTTTTTCTTGGAACTAGTGGTCTTGTTAACCATCAACACTTGATGCTCCTTCTTGATTTCTACCTCCGCAGCTTTTAGCATCGCGAAGAGTTCGGGAATTGTCTTATCCATCCCTTGCATATTATAGTTCATCATGAAGCTTTTGTAGCTTGGTGGCAGTGATTGAACAACTCTGTCAATGACACTATCATCAGGAAGATTAACTCCCAGTTGAGTCAAGTGGTTGTGTTACCCAGACATTCTGAGTATATGTTCACTGACAGAACTATTCTCCTCCATCTTGCAGCTATAGAACTTATTGGAGACTTCATATCTATGAATTCGGGCATTTTCTTGAAATATTAACACCAACTCCTGGAACATCTCATATGTTCCATGACGCTCAAAAGGTCGTTGAAGTCCAGATTCTAAGCCATAAAGCATGGCACACTGAAATATCGAGTAGTCATCAACACGCGTTTGCCAGGCATTCACAATGTCTGCAGTTGCTGGCGCGGGTGGTACACTTAGAGGTGCTTCCAGGACATAATTCTTCTGTGCAGCAATGAGGATAATCCTCAAGTTACGGACCTAGTCCGTGTAGTTGCTATCATCATCTTTCAACTTAGCTTTCTATAGGAACGCATTAGAATTCAATGTAACAGTAGCACGAGCCATTTATCTACAACAACGTAGACATGCAAAATACTATCAGGTACTAAGTTCATGATAAATTAAAGTTCAATTAATCATATTACTTAAGAACACCCACTTACATAGACATCCCTCTAATCATCTAAGTGATCACGTGATCCATATCAACTAAACCATGTCCGATCATCACGTGAGATGGAGTAGTTTTCAATGGTGAAAATCACTATGTTGACCATATCTACTATATGATTCACGCTCGACCTTTCGGTATCAGTGTTCCGAGGCCATATTTGCATATGCTAGGCTCGTCAAGTTTAACTTGAGTATTTTCCTTGTGCAAAACTAGCTTGCACCCGTTGTATGTGAACATAGAGCTTATCACACCCGATCATCACTTGGTGTCTCGGTACGACAAACTGTAGCAACGGTGCATACTCGGGGAGAACATTTATACATTGAAATTTAGTGAGAGATCATCTTTTAATGCTACCGTCGTACTAAGCAAAATAAGATGCATAAAGGATAAATATCACATGCAATCAATATAAGTGATATGATATGGCCATCACCATCTTGTGCCTTCGATCTCCATATCCAAAGCACCGTCATGATCACCATCTTCACTGGCTTGACGCCTTGATCACCATCGTAGCATCGTTGTCATCTCGCCAACAATTTCTTCTACGACTATCGCTACTGCTTAGTGATAAAGTAAAACAATTACATGGAGATTGCATTTCATACAGTAAAGCGACAACCATATGGCTCCTGCCAGTTGCTGATAACTGTACAAAACATGATCATCTCATA
The DNA here is from genome assembly GCF_056163025.1 of Triticum urartu. NCBI lineage: Eukaryota > Viridiplantae > Streptophyta > Magnoliopsida > Poales > Poaceae > Triticum > Triticum urartu. The sequence continues at coordinate 192,402,654 of NC_141877.1, read as the reverse complement.
CAACAATTCATATAATCCCTGTCTTGACCATATCACATCACAACATGCCCTGCAAAAACAAGTTAGACGTCCTCTACTTTGTTGTTCCAAGTTTTACATGGCTGCTACGGGCTTCTAGCAAGAACCGTTCTTATCTACGCATCAAAACCACAACGATTTATCGTCAAGTGTGCCGTTTTAACCTTCAACAAGGACTGGGCGTAGTCACACTCGATTCAACTAAAGCTGGAGAAATAGACACCCACTAGCCACCTGTGTGCGAAGCACGTCGGTAGAACCAGTCTCATGAACGCGGTCATGTAATGTCGGTCTGGGCCGCTTCATCCGACAATACCGCCGAATCAAAGTACGACATGCTGGTAAGAAGTATGACTATTATCGCCCACAACTCTTTGTGTTCTACTCATGCATATAACATCTACGCATAGACCTGGCTCGGATGCCACTGTTGGGGAACACAGTATTTCAAAAAAATTCCTACAATCACGCAATATCTATCTAGGAGATGCATCGCAATGAGAGGGGAGAGTGTGTCTACGTACCCTTGTAGACCGAAAGCGGAAGCGTTTAGTAACGCGGTTGATGTACTCGAACGTCTTCACGATCCAACCGATCAAGTACCGAACGCATGGCACCTCCGTGATCTGCACATGTTCAGCTCGGTGACGTCCCTCGTACTCTCGATCCAGCTAAGGCCGAGGGTGAGTTCCGTCAGCATGATGGCGTGTTTACGGTGATGATGAAGTTACCAACGCAGGGCTTCGCCTAAGCACTATGACAATATGACCGAGGTGGAAATCTGTGGAGGGGGCACCGCACACGGCTAAAGGTCAACTTGTGCATCTATGGGGTGCCCCCTCCCCCGTATATAAAGGAGGGGAGGAGGAGGAGGGCCGGCCTCAAGGGGCGCGCCCAAGGGTGGGATTCCTACTCCTAGTAGGAGTAGGTTTCCCCCTATCCTAGTCCAAGTATGAGAAGAAGGAAGGAGAGGAAGAAGAGAAGGAAAGGAGGGGGGCCTAACCCTAGTCCAATTAGGTTTGGGCTAGAGAGGGCGCGCCACCTCTTGGCCTGCCTCCTATCTTCCACCACTAGGCCCATAAGGCCCAATAACTTCCAGGAGGGGGTTCCGGTAACCCCCAGTACTCCAAAACTTATCCGAAATGACCCGAATGATTCCGGTGTCCTAATGTAGCCTTCCTATATATGAATCTTTATCTCTCGACCATTACGAGACTCCTCGTCATGTCCGTGATCACATCCGAGACTCCGAACAACCTTTGGTACATCAACTCACATAACTCGTAATACATATCGTCATCGAACGATAAGCGTGTGGACCCTACGGGTTCGAGAACTATGTAGACATGACCAAGACACATCTCTGGTCAATAACCAATAGCAGAACCTGGATGCTCATATTGGTTCCTACATATTCTACGAAGATCTTTATCGGTCAAACCACATACCAACATATGTTGTTCCCTTTGTCATCGGTATGTTACTTGCCCGAGATTCGATCGTCGGTATCATCATACCTAGTTCAATCTCGTTACCGACAAGTCTCTTTACTCGTTACGTAATGCATCATCCTGCAACTAACTCATTAGTCTCATTGCTTGCAAGGCATATGTGATGTGCATTACCGAGAGGGCCCAGAGATACCTCTCCGACACACAGAGTGAAAAATCCTAATCTCGATCTATGCCAACTCAACAAACACCATCGGTGACACTTGTAGAGAATCTTTATAATCACCCAGTTACATTGTGACGTTTGATAGCACACAAGGTTTTCCTCCAGTATTCGGGAGTTTCATAATCTCATAGTCATAGGAACATGTATATGTCATGAAGAAAGCAATAGCAATAAACTAAATGATCATAGTGCTAAGCTAGTGGATGGGTCTAGTCCATCACATCATTCTCTAATGATGTGATCCGGTTCATCAAATAACAACACATGTCCATGGCTAGGAAACTTAACCATCTTTGATTAACGAGCTAGTCAAGTAGAGGCATACTAGGGACACTCTGTTTCTGTATGGATTCACACATGTACTAAGTTTCCGGTTAATACAATTCTAGCATGAATAATAAACATTTATCATGATATAAGGAAATATAAATAACAACTTTATTATTGCCTCTAGAGCATATTTCCTTCACTCAGGAGGTCAGGTGTTCTTGAGATCGATGAGCTAGTGAGGTGGTCAGGGTGGAACCGATCTCCCCTTCTATTGTGGTGGCTAAGTCCTATTTATAGTGGCCTTGGAACTCTTCCCAGATGTAGGCGGGAAGGGATCCCACAACGACCAAATTCAAAGGGGGACAAGTAGTACAAGTTATTCAGACAAAATAATCTTCACCTGGAAAGGCTCTGATAGTGACGCTGCAGTGGGCTCCGCGATGACCTCCGTCTTGTCGTACGGGCTGTCTTGGTCTCGTTGCACCAATATGGAAACCTTTGCTTGATGCCTCAGGACTCCACGCCTGTGCTTTCCTCCTTGGCACCAAAGAGGAAACTGGTACACTGTGCCTGCTGGTGCCCGCCTGGCCTTGGTCGTCATGGCTCACGTCACATGAACCTCGTGAGGTGCACCTTGCCTTGATATCTCCGCTCCTCAGGAGCCAGCCTAGTGAGGCCCCCCCAGGGAGGTCTTGGTGTCATCTGCCTCATGAGGCTTGGCTCCTCGCGAGGGTCTTGGGTCATTGATGCTGAAACTGGGCCATACCGGGCCGTCGATGGAGCCACACTATCACAGCCTGGTTTTTGGCCCTTTCTTTTTCTTTTGATTTTCTGAAATTTTTGCTTGAGTTTTCTTTCTTCGTGGCTACGTGGTCTGGAAAATGAAGAAGATGACCTCTTCTTTCTTTCCAGAGTGGCTTATCATCCTCAAAACTCTTCCTAGACCTTGCCATCTCCATCTTAGACCAACCCCAATATTCTTTTCATTGGGAATATTCCTTTTTCCTATTAAAGAATAACCCAATTTGCTTGTCGGAGTAATTGGACACGGATACCCCGAAGTCGGCAAGATGATATTTCAAGACATTGGGGCTAACAAAGCCCCTCAGTCTGCCTGCCGGCTGCCGACTACGCCAACCAGCCGGTTGCCGACTGCGCCAACCTGCCGGCTGCCGACTGCGCCAACCAGCCGGCTGCCGACTGCAGCCCGACCCGGCACCGACAAGACACCGACGAGATAGATGTACCCGAGCACTATTCACGCGTCATCTCAGTCATCATGTATAGTGTCACTTGTCCCGTGCCACTATTTATGAAGTGACACAGGGGACAAGCATGACACCCCACCATGCCTTGCCCATGCCACCACTTAGCTTAGATGATAAGCTAGCCACACTATATATATGAGCATCCATCCATCCATCCAGGATGAGCACACACCCCCACACTCACACGCGCCACATCCATTTTGGCCACAAGGCCACTCACGGCCAAGAGCCACGGCCATACTTGGCCACTAGAGCCGGCCATGCGCATGCATATACGAGATCAGATGCCCTTGGCACTGATCTCAGATACAGCTCCAGGAGAAACTCTGTACCAGATATACCAGATACACTCAGACATGCAGCAGTAGGAGTATTATCTCTACGGAGAGCTCCGAAGCTGGGTAAACCACCGCGTGCTACTCGGATACCCGCTCCCGGGCCTATCAGCAGCAGTCTTACCCACACACTAAGCCCTTGTGGCATCTGTCGACTCGCAAGCCCCCCGTGAGAAATACCACGACAGTTGGCGCCCACCATGGGGCGGTACTACTACTATGCTACCACGCTGCTGCTGGTTTCGCTGTCCGGGCGGGACCCTTTTTTCTTCATCGCCTCCGCCGCGGCGTCGCGCCGTCTCTCCGGTAGCGCTCGGGGGCTCGACATTGACCCACCCCCGGAGCGGCCGCGAGGGGTTGCGCGTCCTCGCCGTCGGCCTCTTCGTCTTCACCACTGCGGCGTCGCGCCGTCTCTCTGATAGCGGTCTGGGGCTCGACATCGACACACCCTCGGAATGGCCGCGAGGGGCGGCGCGTCCTCGCCGTCGGCCGCGCCTTCGTCATCACCACCGCAACGTCGGCCGTCAGTCCACGCGCGCGCCGCGCGCGGGCTTCGTTTCGGTCAGCCGTGGCCATCCACGCGCTGCTCGCGTTTGCTTCCCTCCGCGTTGCGGCTTGCTCCGGCCAAAACACACGCTCACTCCTCCATATATCATCTATGCTTGCTAGCTAGATGCTAGTCACCAATGGTCAAACCATTGGCCATACACTACACAGATACTACCCAGACCATTCTCATACACGAGACAGACAATAGTCAGATATTACTCAGACTATGCCCAGACAATGCTCGAGCTTTGAGCAGCAGCGACGGCCGCTTGCTCCGTCCCCAGCATGACTGGACTGCTGCGCCCATGTGCAGGGCCGGGCTGCTACTCCACGCCTGCGTCCCGCGCGCTGGGCCTCCTCCCGCGGCGTCCCTGCTCCCGTCCGGTTCGACGCCTCCCAGGCGCCGGCTGCCGGGTCCGGCCTCCTCCGGCTCCGCCCACTCGCCCGGCCTCCTCTGTCATCTCCGCGTGCGCCTCCGCAACCCGACCGCCTCCGCAACCCGCCTCTGCCTCCTCGCCGCCACAGGCACTCTCGCGCGCTCTTCTGCGCCACTCCAGCCGCCCCTGCGCGCCGGCTTCGCCCGTGTCGCGCGCCCGACCCATGGTCGGGCCCCGCGCTAGCCCACGTTGCTCGCCCCGCGGCCGACTGCCCATCTCCTGGCCCCGGCCATGTCCGCCACGCGCCGCACCGGCTGCCTCCCCCGCCGGCTGCTCCGCTCCCGCACCAGGACACCGAGTCCCGCGCTTGGTGGCCTTCCAGCTCCGCTGGCTGCGCCCACCCTGCATCGCCCCCAGCCGGCCGCTGCTACAAGCCGCCTCCTGCCCTGCGCGCCTCGCGTCGCCACCTTGTCGCCAGCCTCTCCAGCACCCGGCCCGTCTAATTATGCCTGCGCCGCGCCCAGCTCTGGCCTCCGCGCCCGCCGGCTGCTGGCCTCCCACACCGGATCCGGCCCCCGCGCCTGCCGGCTTGCTGCTTCTACCAGCAGCCGGCTTCCGCCCGCTTCCCGGCCTGCTGGCTTCTGCCGCGACCTGGACGCTGGCTGCTGCCGCCCCGCTCCTGCCGACTGCTCAGGGAAGGGGAGAAAAGAAAGAAAGAGCCGGCTGGGTAAACACAATGCGCCGGTTGTGCAAAATAAAAAATAAAATGAAGAGTTGTGTCCGACTACTCAAAGCCGGTTGGAAGAGAAAGACAAGGCTGGCTTGATGAAAAGAGGTGGAGGCAGCTGCGCGTGTACGGGCTAGCTAGAAAAGTCAAGGCCGGCTCCCCATCAAAAAAAGAAAAAAGAGAGAAAGAAGGGTCCGGCTCCCCGTGTGAAGCCGGTTAGAAAGAAACGAGAAGAAAAGCCGGCTAAAAAAATAGTGGACGTCCGAGAAACGAAGCACAAGAAAGAAATGTGCGTCCGACTGCCAGATGTGCGTCCAACCGCTGGCTGCCTAGGCCGACTGCAAAAATCCCGACTGCTGTGTCGGAGTCCGCCTGTCCAGCCGGCTGAAGAAGAAAAAGAAGAAGAGAAAGTAGTTGCCGGGAGATCCGGCCCGACTGCTCAGCAGTCGGCCCGAATCTCGGGGGCTACACCCAGCGGGTGCGCTGACGCGCCCCCGCGAAGAAGACAAAGTAGTTGCCGGGAGATCCGGCCCGACTGCTCAGCACTCGGCCCAGATCTCGGGGGCTACACCCAGCGGGTGCGCTGACGCGCCCCCGCGAAGAGAAGACAAAGTAGTTGCCAGAAGATCCAGCCCGACTGCTCAGCAGTCGGCCCGAATCTCGAGGGCTACACCCGGCGGGTGCGCTGACGTGCCCCCGCGAGAAAGAAGACAAGGTAGTTGCCGGAAGATCCGGCCCGACTGCTCAGCAGTCGGCCCGAATCTCGGGGGCTACACCCAGCGGGTGCGCTGACGCGCCCCCGCGAGAGAGAAGACAAAGTAGTCGCCAGGAGATCCAGCCCGACTGCTCAGCGGTCGGCCCGAATCTCGGGGGCTACACCCAGCGGGTGCGCTGACGCGCCCCCGCGAGGAAGAAGACAAAGTAGTTGCCGGGAGATCCGGCCCGACTGCTCAGTAGTCGGCCCGAATCTCGGGGGCTACACCCAGTGGGTGCGCTGGCGCGCCCCCACGGAAGATTGCAGACAAGAGAAGAGTTTTGTCCAGCTCCCAGTAGCCGATAGAAGAGAAGAATAAAGGGCATTGCAAGACGCCTCGCCGCTTGGCCGGTCGAGCCTGACCGGCCGGGACCCCCCTTCGAGCACTCGGAGGCTCGAAGGCTTCACCCAGCGGGTGCGCCGACACGCTCCGCGAGCGCCGAGTCGCGCCGGCTATTTTCGACGACCGCGACTACAGAAAATCAATGTGAGATCCTCGCCCGCATATTTTTGCATCACGCAAGCACGGATAACCCTGAGCGATGCTCGAGTGCTATCTCCGCATTTTTTATGACAGTAGCATCACTGTTCGCCCTGGCACCAGCCAGAGTTGGCCCGGGGGCTGGCCGCTTGGCCTGAGACGTTAGTTCCCGCAGACGGCTTAGTACCGTGCGCGGTACCAAAGGCCCACTCTTTGTCACAGACCGCAGAGCGGCTGTCCGACTAGCAAGATTGAACGCTGGAGGCCACCCACGCGAAAAACGCCTGGGAAGAAAAACGTTCGGGTGACCCGACCGTTTCCTTTACAAGTATCTACTCGGTTGAATCTGCTCCCAGACTCTGAGTACTGTACACTCCACTTCGCGGCCCACTCTCAGCCACAAACTGCAGAGCGGCTGTCCGACAAGCAAGAGCACAAGCCAAAAAGTGGAGGGAACATGAAAAAGATTTAAGGGGGCTCGGACGAAACCGAGTCGGCACCCTCCGCATAAAACTTGCAATACTAAAAGCAAGCATATGATATATTTGCATGGACTAACTTTGTCCTTTTTTATGATCATTTCCATGAACACTTGCCAAAAAACCTCCGCCCAACTTTGCCAAGTTGCCCGGAGGCTTGGGGGCTACTGTCGGAGTAATTGGACACGGATACCCCGAAGACGGCAAGACGATATTTCAAGACATCGGGGCTAGCAAAGCCACTCAGTCTGCCTGCCGGCTGCCGACTACGCCAACCGGCCGGCTGCCGACTGCAGCCCGACACGGCACCGACAAGACACCGACGAGACGGATGTACCCGAGCACTATTCACGCGTCATCTCGATCATCATGTATAGTGTCACTTGTCCCGTGCCACTATTTATGAAGTGACACAGGGGACAAGCATGACACCCCACCATGCCTTGCCCATGCCACCACTTAGCTCAGATGATAAGCTAGCCACACTATATATATGAGCATCCATCCATCCATCCATCCAGGATGAGCACACACCCCCACACTCACACGCGCCACATCCATTTTGGCCACAAGGCCACTCACGGCCAAGAGCCACGGCCATACTTGGCCACTAGAGCCGGCCATGCGCATGCATATACGAGATCAGATGCCCTTGGCACTGATCTCAGATACAGCTCCAGGAGCAACTATGTACCAGATATACCAGATACACTCACACATGCAGCAGTAGGAGTATTATCTCTATGGAGAGCGCCGAACCTGGGTAAACCACCGCGTGCTACTCGCATACCCGCTCCCGGGCCTATCAGCAGCAGTCTTACCCACACACTAAGCCCTTGTGGCATCTGTCGACTCGCAAGCCCCCCATGAGAAATACCACGACATTGCCCTAGGTTGTGAAGCAACCTATATTTACACCACTCCTAAAATTCCCAAATAATTCTCATAAATTGTTTGGGTCATATCTTCCTCAAATGTGGCAAGATATTTCATTTGTGATGTTCTTCATCATGCTCAATTAATTCCTTTCCTCTTCTGTCCTGAATGGAAGTTTGTGAAGCATGTGCCATTTACCTTTGCCCAATTGAGCCCAAAATTTTGGAGACCTTTTCATGTCCATATCATTGGCTAATGCCAAAATATTAACTTAATTTGCCTAGTGAATATTCCTGAGCAATTTTTCAAAGTTCCTGTCTGAGGGAAGTCATTGTGAAGGATGTACTATCTAGGCATATCCAAATGAGTTGAAATTTTGCAAGGTCTTTCATATGATAAAATCACGACCCTGCACAAAACATAAGCTCTTGTAACTCATCTATGTGAGCCCAGCCCCAAATGTTAGTTTCTGGTCCAATTTTTAGTTTGTGAAGCAACCATATTTTATCTTGCTTCAATTAAGCTGAACCTTTACTAGGACATTCTCCTATCTATATAAATTGCCTCCACCAAAATTTGGCTCAATTTATTAATCCATTTGCCTTGTGCAAATTTTCCAAGTTTCTGGTCAGAATAAAGCATTGTGAAGCAAGTACCATTTTGGTTCATCCGAATGGCTTGAAACGTTTTGAGCATCTTCATATCATCAAATCCTTGGGCCATGCCCAATTTCAGATCAACTTGAATCTTCATGTGAGTGCAACTTCATCATCTCTAACTCTGGCCATGCCCAATTTTGGTTCATCTGAATGGCTTGAAATGTTTCTACAGCAAGTACCATGAATTTTCATCCTAATGAGCTGCAAATTTGTAGAGGTGATTATCTTAGTGTTTGATCACACCATGCGAAAGCCCCGAGGCTATGCCCTCTTGTATCTTCCTCACCTCAGCACAAAAACCTTGCTGTTGCAAAGTTTTGGAGGTAGGTGCCAATCTCTTCTTTGCCCCTGGACCGATTTCTTTCTTCATTTCGACTAAGGGCACTAAGGACTATCTAATGGACATGATCGTTCTGGGAAAAACGAGCCATTTGGTCCAGTGCACACAGTGATCAAACTTGCGTCATAGCAAACTCGCGCTCTGGCTCGTTCCGGCCGCTGTTATCGTCATCTCCCTCCTTGTCTCGACCTCAAACCTTGTCCAGGAGCTTCCCTGTGCTTGACTTCGTAATCTCGTGCTCAGGCCCCCTCCTGTTTCACCATACATGTGTCGCTAGAGTCGTGCCCGTGCCATGCCCAGCCACTGTCCACCATTAGAGACCTGTTGAAGCTTGCTTGTGATGCTCGAGAGCCTTCCCCGCGGCTATATAAGGCGTGCCCAACCTCTCCCATGCCTCACCCATCTCTCCATCGCCTCATTTGGTCACCTGGATCGCCATATCTCGCCGGAGTTCGCCTCTGTCCTCCATGGCCGCCTCAGCCTCGGCTTGGTTCCAACCAAACCGAGCCTCCTCTCCTCCTCCCAACACCTCCACTAGCTTCCTCACCTCCTAGCGAGCCGCCCACCCCCTCATCTCTTGCTAGAGCCACTCGTTTCATCGAGAACCATCACCACCACCGCCACCTCTCTCCTCCCATGGCGCCGCCTCTCCCCTCATTCTCGTGCCTCCCCGTATGCCGCCCTTCCTCTGTATGGGTGCGCCAGGCGCCGCTACACCCGCTTGTGGCCTCGGCCGGGCGGGACACGGCCGAAGCCGGCCAACCCCCTCGCCCCTGCTCCTCTGTTCCGCTCGGGAAGAAAAAGAGTAAGGGGAGGAGGAAGACGACACCCTGCCAGCTGGCCAGGTGGTCCCACCTCCAACGAACCCCACCTGTAAGTGAGCCATCACCTTATCCACTCGGATAAGTGGAAATGTTTTCTTGAAATGCGTTTTCGGTATATGAAAGTGTATTTCCATCCTCTTTTTATCGAAAATATGTTTTCCTAGTTCTGAAAGCGTATTCAGTTTGCACTTCGGCTCAAAATATGTTTCTCTGTGCAGAAAACGTAATCAGCCCGAAGGCACTTTCTGTTTCAGCCGCCAGGGACCCGTTGGTGATGAAAATATTCACAAATTAGTCCCTGATCTTCTAACCTCATAACTTTGCGACCGTAACTCCGATTGAGGTGAAACCAATGCTCTCTTCTTCGTCTCGTCGAGATATTTCTGTTGGTAAGATGTTCACTAGGTGGTCCCATAGTGAAAATGACCATTTTGCCCTTGCCTCTAATCAGCCACTCCGAGAGAGAACCGTCCGATGTTTCGTTCCGCGGCTTCACTGCACTTCTTCCCGGAGTCTCTATCACCCCCAGGCAAGCCACGACAACGACTTGCATGATTGCATGCAGAACCCATGGTTTTCAACTTGAATATTTAACAAATCTCTGTTTGTTTGTCTACAACTGTTATCGTTGTTTCGGTACTATTTATTGTTCCATGTTCACCTTCAGGCTTTGATGCATCTGGTTATCATGCTAGTATTACTTTCATATGACATGCTCGGTAGCAGTACCTGTTGGTGTTGGTCATGTTCTTCGATGCATGACTATCGCATGTTATTGAGTATCGTCATTATGCATGTTTCCTTTGCTTCTAGCTGGTTATATGCTTACCTAGTAGTATTGCGGTTATGTTCTTGCATGATGGTTATTTCCAATGCTAGTAGTCATGTTATGCTATGAGTAGTGTTATACTTGTGATATTCATGCTCGTCAGTATGCCATGTTCATGCGGATATATGATGTATTGTTGTTGTTATGCTTGATGATTTTGTTGCACCTCCATGCTTATATTGATATCATGCTCATGATTTATAATTGCATCATGTTATATTGTATGACTCAGCATCATTTTCATTCAAGTTTAACCAGACCTAAATGATCTTGGACAACTGTTGGCTGAGTCATGGTGCCACCACATCGAGCTAACCAATGCAGCCACATTTACCTTTTATGGGAAAGTCCTAACTTGGTCTATTCTCATGCCTCTCGCTGGTGCCTCCAAAGAGGGAAGGTTATGCGCGGGCGCTACCTTGGCCGGGTAGGACAGCATAAGCCTTGTGTGCCCATGGTTGGTTTTGAGCTCATGTCCCTGTTTGGGACTGTTTATTGTTTTGGCACGACGGTGGCCATTGATACCTTTGGTAGGCACGGGGCCACCCATGACTTAGCTCAAAGGGGAGTTGGTCCGAGTGGCCGGGAGAGTGTCATGGTAGTAGATCGGTTTTGTTGGAACGCCATTGGTCCACCCGAATGGGAGTGCGAGGCCATGGGTTCCATGGTGTGGGTACAGTGTGCTAACCTCTGCAGAGTATGTGTTAATCTATCGATAGCCGCGCCCGCGGATAAGGGCCCAGTTCATAGTTGGTCACACTATGGGTCAATAATAACAACAACAACAACAACAATAATAATAATAATAATAACGTGCTTAATAACAAACCTAGTTTGATGATGATAAAGAGGTTGATTGTGATTGTGAGATGATCGCCGTGGTATCGAGGATACTGAGTTGTTGGATATTTATGGTGTTATGCGAGAGTCAAGGGTTAAGGTGAAGCTCCTTGTGATCATTAATGCTTACTATGGTATTGTAATACCCAGCTTGATTGGATCCTGAGATGATCGTGTGATGTCCGTGATAGTAAGTGATGTATGCAATGGTTACGAGGTAACCCGAGCAGAGTAATTTGGTGCATGATAGCGTTATCATGTTGCATGCTAGTATCATCATGTTCATATGTTCAGGCCATGCTCATATTGTTCTAGCTGTATCATGTTGTACATGCCATGTTGTTCTGATAGTATGATGTTCATCATTGCTAAGAAACATGTAAATGCCAAGATGTTGTTTGTCTTGATTGCTTTGGTTGCTGTGAGCTTGCAAGTACATTCAATTTACTGACCTGGCGTATCATGCCAGTTTGCCGGTCATGCCGGATGTGATTGCTTGTTTGTCGTGGATTCCTTGTTCGTGAGCTAGGATAAGCGTTCCAACTAGAGTCGCTGTGGAGTGGAGTTCATCACCATCGTCGTTGTTCCTCTACTAGAGTATGTCCGCTGCATCGTGTTGTTCTGCTGCTTGCATGGAGCAACCGTGGCAGGCGTAGTTTCGCCATACCAATGTAACCCTTCTATCCACATAGATTGTAGTAAAGAGTTGATTAGTTCTATGCTAAGTAGTGCCGTATTTCGGAAGACTTCTCCTCGACCTCTGGGCTGGAATACGGGGAGTTCCGGTTTCTTTGAGCCGGGGTGTCACATGCTTTGTATCAGAGCAGGTCTGGCTGTAGGATGCCCTAGCCCGTGCGAGCGTTAGAAAACGGTAGTACGGAGACCAGTTGGTTTGTTGCACTTGATTGCTGCATTTGTTTGTTGCATAGCATGCATATAGATTATTATCTGGTCGTTGATAGTGATCTTGTGAGTGTAGGTGGTATCGGTTTTGATCCACTGCCTGCACCTTTCTTTTTTGCATACCTGCTCTTTAGTGTTTGGCGTCACCTCTGTCCCAGCAGAGTAATGCCCCATATCATTTCGGTGGTAGACTCGTCTCTATCCCGAATTGTGCCTTCCATCTTGCCCCTTTTTGCAACCCTTACTAATCTTGCTTATTACAAAAGGGCAATACCAGCGAGTCTAGGTTTCCAACGCCACCCTACTCTGTCCTCTCATTCTTTGGACGTGTGTGGTTCCCTTCCGTACGCTTGATGATGATGTGGTCGTGACCTCCGTGTTTTTCCCCATGACCACCATGTCCATCCTCTCCTTTTTATCCATCCAGTGCAACCGGTGTTCAACCAACGCTTGGTGTAGCCTTGGTTACATCAACTCCTTCCACATGTGGATTCACTTTCGTGCACACCGCCACAACATATTAGATCATAATCCCAGAGCTTTCGTGAGATTTGTGTGCTTAGGTGTGCATGCATATAATTGTTGTGAGTAGCAGTAATATGTGATGTTGCTTGATTAATTATTTTTATTATTTGTATGCTTGTGTGCTTTTATTTTCATCGTTTCTTTTGCTTCTTTCTTTGGGCCCTCGGTGTTATATATTTTTCCCTTATTAAAGTTGCTGGCCAACCGACGACACTGACTCGAAAAATGAACAAGGAATTCAAGTATTTGGAAACTCAGCTAAACAGAATGGAATTCTCAGCCGACTACAGTGAATTGGGGAATATCTGATCTTGATGCTGATAATCAAGTTTGCATTAGTGTTCCCTTCTCAAAATAGTACTGAAAATCGAGTCTACCTCAGTATGCACTCCTCATAGCAGTAATGATCAAATCAGCAAGGAGATAAATGGTGTGCAAGATCGACAGTATATCATCGGTCAGTGGTATGGTTTAGATGCAAGGTTTGATTCTTCAATGAGGATGATTTTGAATAACGACATACCTGGATGCAAGAGAGAATGTGCGATGTGTGTAATGCTCAGAAAGAAGGATAGCACATCAAACCTCATTTCTTACCAGTAATCAATAGTAGAATTATTAAGATGGTATGTATATGTGGTAATAGGTCTGCATATCACAATGAGAAGCTTCTGGTTTAATGCAACTAGTCTTTCCTCACAAGCTACCAAAGAAGCTTCCACTGCAGGATTCCTCTATCTTCCTCAGTACGGTATATGGACGACTTCCCATGCAAGACACCATGTCTTCTTCGGTAGGAAATCGCAAAAGCTTCCGGCATAAGGTACCGAGTCTTTCCACAGCATGTCTTTAAGGGGGGAAGCTTCTGCAACACAATGCCAAGTCTTCCTCAGCAAGATACTGTCGATGGTTTCCAGCATAAGCCATTCAATCATCCTCAGTACGGCATTGGTGAAAGATATTACACTGTGAATTGACCGCACATGGCAGTGCACCTCAGAAATCAGATGCACAACAGTTTGGTCAGGAACATGAGCTAGTTTGGACACAAGTGCCTCCCTCAAAAACCAAATGCTCAACTATACATGCTTTCATTGTGAGCATACAACCAAGATCTTGCAAGTCACTCGAACAATGTTGAATCTAACAACCACGGGAGTATTCTTAAAAGGAGGTTGCCAGATATACAGCTCTATGGGACAAAGGACTACGAAAGTTGATGACAATAGGTTCGGATGATCATTTCCCTACGATCAGAACTCGAGAGGAGATGAACCTGCACTTTGAATGATGCTACCATGTCAGGAGATGAGGATAAAAGTACTCCTGCCAGAATATTGCACCCGACCGTACCAATGGTCACACGAAGAAGCAATATGACCAAGCTCTTTCAGCAAAGGATCCAACCCAGGAAAACAATAATGAAGGAGCAAGACCGGTGATGTAGGTATAAAAATTGTTGCATGAGCCACATGGTGTAGATACCTCGGACAGTCTGAGTCAGTATTGATCACAATGAATATTCACCAAAGGGGTCTACTCAATTTTCATAAGGACCCCATATCCAGACAACCCGCTCAGTCAATAAAATGTGCTCTGATTTGTCAGTATCAAATATTTGAGTCTATCAAGTCAAACCAAGGGGCCATTAAATAGTCTGACCCCGTCATCCATGGTAAAGGACCACACAACCTACTATACCCATGGACATACCGACAAAATGAATAATCAGAAGCATGAATAACAGTCTTGAAGCATGTGCCCTCACTTATGAGAATCATCAAAGGATAGCTTGTCGTGAAAAAAATTCTTCTGCCAGAACCACCGTCAGCCAAGTTTGTGGATACTATCATATAAGGCCATACCCCTTTATGATGGCCACGATAGGAGATAGTCAAATATTTGGTACCGATCTGACACTCAAGACAGTTGAAGTCAAGATGATTCAGAAACTCATGCGAGAAGTCATAATCCGTCAGGAGAATGGTTATGACCCACCTTACTATTTTGAACCTGGAGGACCTACAGTTAGTTGAGAAACCAAATGCAAGGAGTAAAAAGGTTGGGTGTCCACCAGGAATAATCTGTTCACAAATTCATGGAAGATTGTCAGTGCTGGATGACACATCCATCGAAAAACACTCTTGGACTTGTGAGGCGGGCATATATTTCAGTGATGGTGATCTCAGCTAAGTCAACAGATAGGAAAAGAATTGGAGCTAGTGTAATCATGACAGGTAAGGTAAGATCTGTCAGAATGTGGATACAGTGAAGCAAACCACCCCAGAGATAGACAGTCAAGTCATATGAAGATTTCAGTGGGAACAATCAATAAAGGAAAAAAAGATACCCGAGTTGGAAACGGTTTCCTTAAGTCAGTATATGCATACTTGTTCCCTGAGCAACGAAATCTCGAGGACAAGATTTCTTTAAGGGGGAAAGAGTTGTCATAGCCTGATTTTTGGCCGTTTCTTTCTCTTTTCATTTTCTGATATTTTTGCTTGAGTTTTATTTTTCCGTGGCTATGTGGTCTGGAAACTGAAGAAGATGACCTCTTCTTTCTTCCAAGAGTGGCTTGTAATCCCCAAAACTCTTCCTAGACCTTGCCGTTTCCATCTTGGACCAACCCCACTATTCTTTTCCTTGGGAATATTCCTTTTCTCTATTAAAGGAATAACCCAATTTGCCCTAGGTTGTGAAGCAACCTATATTTCCATCACTCCTAAAATTCCTAAATAATAGTCATAAATTGTTTGCGTAATATATTCCTCAAATGTGGCAAAATATTTCATTTGCCATGTTCTTCATCATGCTAAATTAATTCCTTTCCTATTCTGTCTTGAATGGCAGTTTGTGAAGCAGTTGCCATTTACCTTTGTCCAATTGAGCCCAAACTTTTTGGAAACATTTTCATGTCCATATCATTGGCTGATGCCAAAATTCAGCTTAATTTTCCTAGTGAATATTCCTGGGCAATTTTTCAAAGTTCTTGTCTAAGGGAAGTCATTGTGAAGGAAGTACTAGCTAGGCACATACAAATGATTTGAAATTTTGCAAGGTCCTTCATATGATCGAATCATGACTCTCCACCAAATATGAGCTCATGTAACTCATCTATGTCAGCCCAGCCCCAAATCTTAGTTTCTGGTTAGATTTTCAGTTTGTGAAGAAACCATATTTTATCTTGCTTCAATTAAGATGAACATTTAACTGGACATTCTCCTATCTATATAAACTATCTCCACTAAAAGTTGGCTCTATTTATTAATCCATTTTCCTTGTGCAAAGTTGCCAAGTTTCTGGTTAGAATAAAGTATTGTGAAGCAAGTACCACTTTGGTTCGTCCAAATGGCCTAAAACGTTTTGTGCATCTTGATATCATCAAATCCTTGGGCCATGCCCAATTTCAGCTCAACTTGAATCTTCATGTCAGTGCAACATCATCATCTCTAACTCTGGCCATTAGGGTGGTTTCTACAGCAGGTACCATGAATCTTCATCCCAATGAGCTGCAAACTTGCAGAGGTGATTATCTTAGTGTTTGATCACACCATGCCAAAGCCCCGAGTCTATGCCCTCCTATATCTTCCTTACCTTAGCACAAACACCTTGTTGTTGCAAAGTTTGGGAGCTAGGTGCCAATCTCTTCTTTGCCCCTGGACCGATTTCTCTCTTCATTTTGACTAAGGGCACTAAGGACTATCTAGTGGACATGGTCGTTCCAGCCAAAACGAGCCATTTGCTCCAGTGCACACGGTGATCAAGCTTGCGTCATGGCAAACTCGTGCTCTGGCTCATTCTGGCCGCTATTCCCATCATCTCCCTCCTCATCTCGACCTCAAACATTGTCCATGAGCTTCCCCATGCTCGACTTCATCACCCCGTGCTCGGGCCCCCCTGTTTCGCCATAACTGCGTTGCTAGAGTCATGTCCGTGCCATGCCTAGCCACTGTCCACCATTATAGACCTGTTGACGCTTGCTTGTGACGCTCCAGAGCCTTCCTCGCGCCTATATAAGGCATGCCTGGCCTCTCCCGCACCTCACCCATCTCTCCCTCGCCTCATTTGGTCACTAGGGTCGCCACATCTCGCTGAAGTTCGCCTCTGTCCTCCATGGCCGCCTCGGCCTTGGCTTAGTTTCGACCAAACCGAGCCTCCTCTCCTCCTCCCAACACCTCCACTAGCTTCCTCACCTCCTGGCGATCCACCCCACCCCCTCATCTCTCGATGGAGCTGCCCGCTTCACCGGGGACCATCACCACCACCGCCGCCTCTGCCCTCCCATGGCGCCGCCTCTCCCCTCCTTCATGTGCCTCCCCGGCGTCCACCCTTCCTCTGTATTAGTGCACTAGGCGCCATTGCACCCGCCGGTGGCCTCGGCCGAGCGGGAGACGGTCGAAGCAGGCTGGCCCCTCGCCCCCGCTCCTCTGTTCTCCTCCTCTATTCTGCTCGGGGGAAGAACATGAGCGAGGGGAGGAGGAAGACGATGCCTTGCCTGCTAGCTAGGCGGGCCCCCCTCCAACGGACCCCACCTGTAAGTGAGCCACCACCTTATCCACTCGGATAAGTGGAACGTTTTCTTGAAATGCATTTTCAGTATATGAAAGCATATTTCCTTCATCTTTTATCGAAAATACGTTTTCCCAGTTCTGAAAGCATATTCACTTTGCGCCTCGGCTCAAAATACGTTTCTGTTTGCAGAAAATGTATTCAGGCCGTAGGTGCTTTCTGTTTCAACCGCCAGGGACCTGTTGGTAATGAAAATATTCATAGATTGGTCCCTGATCTTTTACACGTCATAACTTCGCGGCCGTAACTCTGATTGAGCTGAAACCAACGCTCACTTCTTCATCTCATCAAGATCTTTCTATTGGTAACAATTTCACTAGGTGGTCCCACAATGAAAATGACCATTATGCCCATGCCTCTAATCAGCCCCTCCGGGAGAGAATGGTCCAACGCTTTGTTCCGCGGTTTCACCGCACTTGTTCTCAGAGTCTCTGTCACCCCAGGCAAGCCATGACAACCACTCGCATGATTGCATGCAGTAGCCATCGTTTTCAACTTGAATATTTAACAAATCTCTGCTTGTTTGTCTGCAACTGTTATCGTTGTTTCGGTACTGCTTATAGTTCCATGTTCACCTTCAGGCTTTGATGCATCTAGTTATCATGCTAGTATTACTTTCATATGACATGCTCGATAGCAGTACCTGTTGGTGTTGGTCATGTTCTTTGATGCATGACTATCGCCTGTTACCGATTACCGTGGTCATGCATGTTTCCTTTGCATCTAGCTGGTTATATGCTTACCTGGTAGTATTGCTGTTATGTTCTTGCATGATGGTTATTTCCGATGCTAGTAGTCATGTTATGCTATGAGTACTATTATACTTGTGATATTCATGCTCGTCCGTATGCCATGTACATGTGGATATATGATGTATTGTTGTTGTTATGCTCGATGTTTTTGTTGCACCTCCATGCTTATGTTGATATCATGCTCGTGCATTATAGTTGCATCATGTTATATTGTATGACTCAGCATCATTTGCATTCAAGTTTAACCGGGCCTAAATGAACTTGAACAACTATTGGCTGAGTCATGGTGCCACCACACCGAGCTAACCAGTGTAGCCAAATTTACCTTTTATGGGAAGGTCCTAACTGGGTCTATTGTCATGCCTCTCGCCGGTGCCTCCAATGAGGGAAGGTTATGTGTGGGCGCTACCTTGGCCGGGTAGGATGGCATAAGCCTTGTGTGCCCATGGTTGGTTTTGAGCTCATGTCCCAGTTTGGGACCATTTATTGTTTTGCCACAATGTTGGCCGTTGATGCCTTTGGTAGGCACGGGGCCACCCATGACTTATCCCAAAGGGGAGTTGTTCGGAGTTGCCGGGAGAGTGTCATGGCAGTAGATCGGTTTTGTCGGAACACCATTGGTCCACCCGAATGGGAGTGAGAGTCCATGTGTTCCGTGGTGTGGGTATAGTGTGCTAACCTTTGCAAATTGTGTGTTAAATCTATCGATAGCCGCGCCCACTGATAAGGGTCTAGTTCGTAGTTGGTCACACTATGGGTCAACAGTAATAATAATAATGTGCTTAATAACAAACCTGGTTCGATGATGAGAAAGAGGTTGGTTGTGATCATGAGATGATCACAGTGGTACCGAGGATACCAAGTTGTTGGATATTTGTGATGTTATGCGAGACTGAAGGGGTAAGGTCAAGCTCGTTATGGTCATTCATGATTACTATGGTATTGTAATACCAAGCTTGATTGGATCTTGAGATGATCGTGTGATGTTCGTGAAGGTAAGTGATGTATGCAATGGTTATGACGTAACCCGAGCAGAGTAAGTTGGTGCATGATAGCGTTATCATGTTGCATGCTAGTATCATCATGTTCATATGTTCATCCCATGCTCATATTGTTCTAGTTGTATCATGCTGTACATGCCATGTTGTTCTAATAGTATGATGTTCATCATTGCCAAGAAACCTTTAAATGCCATGCTATTGTTTGTCTTGATTGCTTTGGTTGCCGTGAGCTTGCAAGTACATTCAATGCATTGACATGGCGTGTCATGCCAGTTTGCAGGTTATGCTAGATTTGATTGCTTGTTTGTCGTGGATTCCTTGTTTGCGAGCTAGGATAAGCGTTCCGGCCAGAGTCCCTGCGGGCCTCAACCGCTTGCGGTCTTGGTTGACGCATGGTGTTCAATGGGGCGTGGGTGCCTCCGCTTCCCCATGCTGCCTCGATAACCGTTCGACTTGATGAGACCTTATCTCTGTCTTCTCGTAGTCGGCTTCTTCTTCTTCCTGGTCCCTCCGTCTTGCTGACATGCTGTAGCATACATGGTGCCATTTAGGAGGTTTTCCATAGCAGAAAAAGGAAAGCCCCCCTCGGGGAGCCTGCACTGATCCTGCGAAAGAAGAGGTCCAGGTGTCCCCACGACATCGAGGAGAGGCAGGAAGTGATGCGGCCCTGGTTCGAGTGGCCACCACCTGGCTTCCCACTTCCTCTGTATGCCCGGGTGCAAGGCTCGGGAGAAGGCGGCAGTGCTCCACACCGTGCGAGCCGCAGCCATGGGGATCAGGCTGGGGCTGCACGGCCGACCGACCTGCCAACCCACGCCGAAGGCTCTTTGCGTGAGTTCGTGATGTGGGCGGCGATGCCACCGCACATGTGGATCTAGTTCCCGCAGTTCTTCGCTGAAGAGATGCCGCCGAGGGGGCCGCTTGAGCTATGGATGCAGCACGCCGGGTGATGTAGTCTGGCCACGGGGGCAGAGGTTGAGGTCGTCTCCCCTGGCAAGATCTTCATGACTCGTGGATGGGGCGAGGTCGCCCGTGCCTGCCAAGTGGAGGAGCCCCTCGCCATCCATTTTGATTATGATGATGCCTCCACACTGCTCTTCAAGGTCTTCGATGAGGAAGGTCGCCTCCTGGAGTGCTGCCCTAGAGGAGACCGCAGGGCCTGCCGTTGGTCCTACCGACAGCTCCTCCGGCAGCAGCTCCATCGACTCTCCCGAGCCTAGCGAGTCTCCGGAGTCAAGCGACGATAGCTACGTGCCCCCAAGCTCTCGCCCTGCCTGGAACATGGCAGCAATCTCCGCCCGGTGTCAATGGTGATCTGGATGGGGTTGGCCTCGGCCTCACGTGGCCCACTGTTGATGATGGCATCGGCGGCAGTGCCCGTGGTCGAGGATTCTTGAAGTTGTTCTCCTTTTGTTCCCTAAGAGGTATCGAAACGAACCCCGTGAGGGTACGTAAAAAACATGTAATGCTTTTGTTCCAATGTTTAATGTTCTTAAGATGAGATTGCGGTTGCGTGTCTCGCTGTGGCATCACTCCCCCTTTTCGTTCTTGCGGTAGCTTTAGCGCTCTATGCCGTCAGGTCCCAGTCCCCAGGCTGGCTTCAGCCGTTGCTGGTATGCTAGGTCATGATGCCGTGGTCAAGGCCAGGAGGTGAGCGGCCCGAGGTCCAGTAAGAGCTCCCGAGGAGTGATGCTCAAGAGGTCCCCTTTGGCGTGCAAGCAGCTTCCTGGAGGCCGTAAAGGAAAGCAGCACTGCCAGAGCGAGTTTATGAGAGCAAAGGACTCCGGACGGAGAGATTCACTTCACTATGCATGGGTGACTTATCTTTGGCAAGCCTGTGTTGATTCCTTGTGCAACACCCGATTCATGCTTCAGCGGCGATGCTACTAGGTAGGTCCATGCCGGTCTTCCCTTTCATCGCTCATCTGAATGCTTTGCATCCTCAGGTCCTGACACTCGAGCGAGGCTCAGTAGCCGCTGGTGTGCCAGGTCGCGATGCCGTGGTCAAGGCCAAGGGGTGAGGGCTAGAGAGTCAATAAGAGCTCCCGAAGCACGATGCTCGGGAGCCCCCTTGAGGGAGTCCTGGGTTAGGGGGTCTCCGGGCACCTAGACTATATCCTTTGGCCGGACTATTGGACTATGAAGATACAAGATTGAAGACTTTATCCCATGTCCGGATGGAATTCTCCTTGGAATGGATGGCAAGCTAGGCAATACGGATATGTAGATCTCCTCCCTTGTAATAGACCTTGTGTAACCCTAGCCCCCTCCGGTGTCTATATAAACCGGAGGGTTTTAGTCCGTAGGATAACATACAATCATACCATAGGCTAGCTTCGAGGGTTTAGCCTCTACGATCTCGTGGTAGATCAACTCTTGTAATACTCATATCAGGAACAATCAAGCATGACGTAGGGTATTACCTCCATTAAGAGGGCCCGAACCTGGGTAAACATCGTGTCCCCTGCCTCCTGTTACCATCTGCCTTAGACGCACAGTTTGGGACCCCCTACCCGAGATCCGGTGGTTTTCACACTAACATAGGTGCTTTCGTTGAGAGTTCCACTGTGCCGTCGCCATAAGGTTTGATGGCTCCTTCGATCATCGGTAACGATGCGGTCGAGGGTGAGGTTTTCCTCCCCGGAAAGATCTTCGTATTCGGCGGCTTCGCACAGCGGGCCAATTCGCTTGGCCACCTGGAGCAGATCGAGAGCTACACCCCTGGCCATCAAGTCAGGTTCGGAAACTTAAACTACACTACTGACATCCGCGGAGACTTAATCTTCAACGGATTCGAGCCAATGTCAGGTGTGCCGCATAGTCACGACGAGCATGACGTAACTCTGCCGTTAGACAATATTCGGGAGATCGCATCTGCAACTACTCCGGCCGTTAATCCGAAGGAAATCGCGCCATCCGAGAGCGGAGGGATAGACCCCGCCATGAAGGTCGCGCTCTCAGTGGCGATAGAGCCGTGTCGCCGAACCCCTGGATTCATCTCCGGACACAGACTCCGAGCCACTTACATCCGTGCCAGTCGAATCCGACTAGGCGCCGATCATGGAGTTCACCTCCGCGGATATCTTTCAGCACTCACCTTCCGGCGATGTGCTAAATTCATTAAAGTATCTCTCCCTATCAGGAAAACCTTGGACGAACTATGACCGGCTAAAATGGGATGCGGATGATGAAGAAATTCGCTGCCCACCCACCATCCACTTAGTAACTACTGTCGACGATTTAACCGACATGCTCAACTTTGACTCCGAAGACATAGACGGTATGGACGATGATCCAGGAGACGAGCAGGAAGCACCGCCCACAAGGCGCTGGGCCGCTACCTCATCATATGATATATACATGGTGGACACCCCCGAAAGAAGGCAATGGAGACAAGACAGCAGAGGATGACCACTCCAAGAAGCAACCCAAGCACCGAGGTTAGCAGCGCCGCTCTAAGACCCGCCACAGCAAAAGTAGTGATATCGGCACAGGAGATAATAACACTCCGGATAGCGCCGAAGACAACCACAATCCCCTCCAGCATGATGTAGAGCCGGAGGATGAACAAGCCAGCCCTCCAGAGCAGGCAGCAGATGGAGAACCAGAGGAGGACAATTACATGCCTCTCTCCGAAGACGAGGCGAGCCTCGGCGACGAAGAATTTATCGTGCCTGAGGACTCCGTTGCATAGGAGCGCTTCAAGCGCCGTCTTATGGCCACAGCAAATAGCCCGAAGAAAAAGCAACAACAGCTTCAAGCTGATCAAGACTCGCTAGCAGACAAATGGACCGAAGTCCTTGCGGCCGAGGAATACGAACTCGAGCGCCCCTCCAAGAGTTACCCAAAACGCAGGTTGCTACCTCACCTCGAGGAGGAAGCATTGAAACCTCATGCACCAGTGTGCAATGCGGCTGACCGGCCACTGCGTGGCTGAGCCAAAGAGCCGTTTCAGCCTGAAGTTCAGCCTGCACCCCGCCGCCACTCAATCCAAAATACCAAGGCTCGGGGCACCACACGAGACCTGCGAGACGTATTGGACAGTAAGGCAAATCTTGCAAGGTCAATATACGGGTCACGGGCACGTGCGCCAACATGGGACGATGATCGTTGCACCGGATACGCCAAAAGCAAATCCAGTCGGGCCGAATACAGCAGACAAGACTCATATGAACTGCGTCGGGATATATCCCGGCACAGAGGCGCCGCACACCCCCTATGCTTCACTGATGAAGTTATGGATCACGAATTCCCAGAGGGTTTCAAACCCGTAAATATCGAATCATAAGATGGTACAACAGATCACGCTGTATGGATTGAGGATTTCCTCCTTCACATCCACATGGCTCGCGGTGATGATCTACATGCCATCAAGTACCTCCCACTAAAACTCAAAGGACCAACTCGGCATTGGCTGAATAGCTTGCCAGCAGACTCTGTCGGCAGTTGGGAGGATCTGGAAGACGCATTCCTGGACAACTTCCAGGGCACTTATGTGCGACCACCGGATGCTGATGACTTGAGACATATAACTCAGCAGCCAGGGGAATTGGCCAGACAATTCTGGACTCGGTTCCTGACTAAGAAAAACCAAATTGTCGACTGTCCGGACGCAGAGGCCCTCGCGGCATTCAAGCACAACATCCGTGACGAGTGGCTTGCCCGCCACGTTGGCCAGGAGAAGCCGAAGTCTATGGCAGCCCTCACGACACTCATGACCCGCTTTTAGGCGGGTGAGGATAGCTGGCTAGCTCCCAGCAATAACTCATCAAGGAATCCGGGCACTTCGGATACCAAAGATGCCAACGGCAGACAACGTCGTAACAGACCAAAGCACCGTAATAACGACGATAACACCGAGGATACGACAGTCAATGCCGGATTCAAAGGCTCTAAATCCGGTCAGTGGAAAAAACCATTTAAAAGAAGTACTCCGGCTCTGTCCAGTATGGATCGCATATTGGATCACTCATGTCAGAACGGGTAACCGGGTGGAGGGGAAATCCCATTCCACGGGCAAAACGGGTAAGAAAAACTACCCTCTCATGGGGTTTTGGCATTGGGATGATCTGCCCCGCATCTGGCAGTCGGTGCGTGATATCTGCGGCTAGATATCCGGCTTCCCGTAACTTTTTGATGTTCTCCTCCATGACAGAGGAGACCATCCACTTGCCTCCTGCTCCGGGCATGCTTGGAGTGGTTTGAGAAGAAGAACACGAGCTTGGGCGCTAGAGCTCGAGTGTGCGGGAATGGGTAAGCAAGGAGGAAGAAGGCGTGGGTGAAAAGAGTGAATCTTCATCCCTTTATAAGGGCGGAGGAGGCGATGTGCCTCCCCACTTGCCTGGTAATTGATGGCGCGGTTGGGTTACCCTTGTCCGTATTGATGACAATCCCATAATAAGGGGAACATGATCTATGCTTTGACAAGATGTGTCAAGAAAACCACCTCGTGATATGTGCAGTGCTGGTTGAGAAAAACGGTTCAAATAATGACCGGGCCATGGCGTGATGGCATGTTGTCAAAACGTGTCAGCAGATTAGATTTGTGGAAATATTATTCTCTCTGCGGTAGTATGTGGAACTTGTTTTGCAGAACCGGACACTATTCTGGTGCTCGAAATCTTCTATGGAGTATTCGGAGGAGGAACCCGCCTTGCAATGCCGAAGACAATACTGCGTGCCGGACTCATCGTCATTGAAGCCTGGTTCAGGGGCTACTGAGGGAGTCCTGGGTTACGGGGTCTCTAGACAGCCGGACTATATCCTTTGGCCGGACTGTTGGACTATGAAGATACAAGATTGAAGACTTCGTCCCATGTCCGGATGGAACTCTCCTTGGCGTGGAAGGCAAGCTAGGCAATACGGATATGTAGATCTCCTCCCTCGTAACCAACCTTGTTTAACCCTAGCCCCCTCCGGTGTCTATATACACCAGAGGGTTTTAGTCCGTAGGACAACATACAATCATACCATAGGCTAGCTTCTATGGTTTAGCCTCTACGATCTCGTGGTAGATCAACTCTTGTAATACTCATATCATCAAAAACAATCAAGCAGGACGTAGGGTATTACCTCCATCAAGAGGGCCCGAACCTGGGTAAACATCGTGTCCCCTGCCTCCTGTTACCATCCGCCTTAGACGCACAGTTCGGGAACCCCTACCCAAGATCTGCCGGTTTTGACACCGACACCCCCTTTAATGCGCAAGCAAATCACACAGAAATGAGACAGCCGGTGGGGGCCACCCATAGTTAAGCTTTGTAGATTCCCGCGAGTTAGTCCGGGGGAGAGTATAACCCATAATCGCGCGTGCTATCCTACCGCTGATACTTCCGCAAGAGGATGAAGGCACGGAAGGCCTGGTGAGGTAACGTGCGCGGGGCAGGCGACGAGCCAGAGTTCGATCTCGCAGATTTGCTAGCGTAGCAGGGATGGACCCGAGCATAAGCGTCGTGCCAGCATGTGTAGCCCCCATTGTGGGATGAGCAGGAGGCTGGTCAGCAATGCAGGAGGCCGCGAAGGATAATAATCAATCAGGTGAGCAGGCGATAATCATAAGTCAACCTATGGGAGGAGGTAAAGCTAGTTCAGATAAATTCAAGAACGACACATGCTGCAGGGACAGACCCATGCGACCTGGGGATGATGCAGCCCGAGGGGAGCCTCCCACAAGAATGACTAGAAGATGCAAGAAATATACATGCCATAGGGACAGGCCCACGCGGTGTGGGGATGATGTGGCCCGAGCGGTGCCCCCAACAGAGCAAACTGGAAAATGTCACCTGGCACCATTGCTGAAGAGATGTCGAAGTAGCTGTAGATGCGTGCTCAAGAGGTTGCTCCTCACGAGCCGCCAGGGTCCTGAACCTCTGGAGGCTCGGGAGGCTCGTGAAGGACCATCGCCATCTCCACCAGGACCGTGTGGTGCTTGGCCTCCTGAGCAGCCATGATGCTTCACAGGCGATGCTGGAAGGTGGCAGCCACGTTCAGCAAGCCAAAAGGCATTAGAACGTAGCTATGAGGCGGGCCTTCACACCGAATAGTGTGCGAAGGACAGAAGCGCTCATGGGATGTGGCTCTGTTGAGCCCTGGGATGTTGACGCAGACGCGCAGCTCATTGTCCTCGCCGGGACAAGGAGCCGCGCCAGGTGGTGAGCGATGGTCACCGCGCATGGCTCTCGCTTCCTGAAGCTCCCTGGTCACCTTGGTGATGAACTCCTGAGCAACTGGCGCCCCGTGCCTCGTGCCCTTCTGGGGGAAGTGCGCCTCCATGTGGTGCCCGAGCGCCTCCCTCGTGACGTTGGCTAATTCAAAGGCCCTCTAGAAGAGAGCCCCCGAGCCTAGCCCGAGGAGGGCATTGGGCACGCCTTCCTCTGCACGAGAGGGAGGCGCCCCGTCCGCGGGCGCAGATCTGAGGTGGTGCTGCTGGAGACTCCGCTCTCCTGAGGCTCTTGCTAGAGCAGCTGCTTCTTCTTCTTGGGTATAGTCTCATGAGGGTAGGCAGGGCCTTCGTTGTCTGGGTCTTTGACCGCTGCAGCCTGGCAGGCGTGCACGAGAGTGCACATCGCGTCCTTCTCCTCGCAGGCGATCGTGATGATGTAGCAGTTCCCTAACATCTTGAGGATGTTGTAGCCATGATGGGTCATCGCCATGAATTTGGCCAGGGCCGGATATCCAAGGATGGTGTCGTACGGGAGGTAGATGTGAGCAACCTCAAAGTCGATGAGCTCGGTGCGGTAGTTGTCGTGTTGGCCAAAGGTGACTGAGAGGCAGATCTAAACTATCGTGGTGGTGGAGTCGTCGGTCACTCCTGAGAAGGTCTTGGTGGGCTGCAACTGATCATATGGCACTTGGAGGTGGTTGGACGTCTCGATGGAAAGAACATTGAGCCCCGCACCACCATCGATGAGGATCTTGGTGACAAGGACATTGCTGATGACGGGCGAGCGAAGCATCGGGAAGGCGCTGACAGTTGCCGCACACTTGAGCTGGTCGGACGAGTTGAAGGTGATGGTGCACTTGGACCACCTGAGCAGACATGTGTCCTCGAGCCTGGGGAAGGCCGCATTCACCTCAGGAGCGAACTGCTTGAAGATGCGCTGGGAGGCTGGGGCCTGAGCGCCACCCAAGATGCAGGCGATGGCACAAGGATCTTGGAAGCCGACAGCCCCCTCATCCGGGTGGTGGTAGTCGTTCCTTCCTGGCAGTGGTGGCAGCTGAGGGAGGCCAGCATTGCCCCGAGGTCGGTCCTCACGAGACTGGTCTCTCTAGGCGCCCTCGCGAGGCTGGCCTTGCCAGCGATCCTCACGAGGCTGGTCGCGCCATTCGTGGCGGAGACCACGGTCGTCCCAACGTCCTCCACTTCTACCACCTCCACGGCCGTAGCCCCGGTCCCTACACTCGGGGCGACGACCGAGGAGACCGTTGAGGCACTACAAAAAAAAGACACATCCGTGACATTTTGGGCCGAACGAAATCTTTTTGTCATACTTATGACACTTCTATGACAATAATTGTGACAAAACACGGTATCATCATAGATTTGGTGGGGTCCTACTTCTATGACAAAAAATCATGATAGAAAATGGGTTTTTCGTCCTGGGCGATCCGGAGACGCAGCTGCATGACATTCTTTGGGCCGTCCATGACGGAAAAAACCGTGGTAGAAGCGAGGGCGAGGAAAATATCGGAGTGTTCCCGGTTACGGTGGGTGGTCGGGGCCGAGCGATGCGCGTTTCTCTCGTACACGCACACACGTGGGTGCGAGGCGTTGGGCTCTAACTGAACTCGAGCGAGGCGTTGGGCTCTAACTGAACACGAGCGATTGCACTGCATCCTACGCGTTACTAAACCCGAGCGGTCGATCGATGGCTGTTAACTGAACCCGATCGAGCGATTCCTTCGCTACTGTTGCTAACTGAAGCCGATCCATGCTGCCTATGGATGAATAGTGAGCATTGCTGGGGGGGTTTGGATGAACAGTTCCAGGTAGGGGTGGATGAATAGGACCCCGTGGTGTTGCCTCTGGATGAACAGGACCACAATCGATCGAGCCGGTTGGGGATGGATGAACAGGACCCCGTGGAGGGATGGATGACCAGGACCACCCCGTGGAGGGCAGGATGAACAATAAACGGTGGAGGGTAGGATGAACAGTAGCCCGTGGAGGGTGGTTGAACAGGAGCCCGTGGAGAGGGTTGGTTGAACAGTAGCCGGTTGTCGGTGGGAACGACACCTATGGGATCACGAGAATCCCTACTACGGTTAGCGGGGCGCGGGGTCGTGAGAAGAGCGGATCAAGCAGGTAGCACATGGTTCGTTTATCCAGGTTTGTGCCGCAAGGATGCGTAAAACCCTACTCCTGCTTTGGTGGATTGTGTATTTCTGTTCTTGAGCTAGCTATGGGGCGTGAGGAGCTCCAAATAGCCGAATCCCTATCCTGGTCGCCATGGGCCTCCTTTTATAGGAAAAGGGGTGGCCACAGTGGCACACAGGAGGTGGAAAGGGAACAGTGATGAGAGGTTATCCCTCGCATTACATGACAAGGCGCATTTAATGCGTCTTGCTTAGGTGTCCTTGCTTTATCAGGGATGGGGGAGAGATCTCCCTCGTCCGTCGTTGCTGCTCCTTCTTGTGTCGACATGCGCCCTGGCCAGCGACGCCTGCGATGCCATGTAGGTAGGCAGGCAGCTGAGGTGGCGCAGTGGTGGGTCTTCACGAAGATCTGCATGCCGCCACGCAGGTGCCTTCCCAGCTGGTTGGGTCGGCAGCTGCATGCATGCGGTGGTGGAGGCTTAGTCGGCGTGGGCCCGACAGTGGCCTTGCGGGTGTCCTCGGCAAGGGCCTTGCCGAAGCGCCTGCTGTCATCCCAGGCAAGGCGCTTGCCAGGGTCCTTGTGGTCTTCCTCGGCCGGGATCCCGCCAAGGGTTGTCGTCTCCTTAGTGCGTATCCGGTCTTTAACGTCTTCACAAAGATCTGCATGTCGCCACGGGGATGTCTCCCGAATACTTGCCCTTTGGGGGCAGTGGACTCAAGCGTGATTCGCTCCGAAGGCGCGGGACGAGTCGTTGCGGCAAGGGTCTTGCCGGGGCTGCTAGAACTGTCTCCGGGCAAGGATCTTGCTGGGGGAGTCCGCTTCGTCCTCTTTGTTCTTTGTGGTCTTGGTCTTGGTGTCGCAGTTCTCTTGAGCTTCGGTCTTACCCTGGCTCACCTCCCTTGCCTTGCTTGGTGTGGTGGTGCCCGCGGCTCAGACTGCCCGTGCACAATTATAGGGGTACAAAAAGTGTACCCCTCTTTTTGTACATCGACAGGAGCCCCCGGGCCTAGGCCATACATAAGCACAACGCGTTGTTGGGCTAGGCCCAAAAACGGTGCGCGGGCAGGCGGGGCAGTTTTTACCGTGGTAAGATTCTTCACGCGCTGCGCTTCCCACGATTCCTGCATGTGGCGCGGCGTGGGGAGGCGCATGTGACGTGGGCGGCATGCGTGGAGTTGGTTCCCGAAGGCATGCGTCACTTCGTAGTAAAGGGGGGCGGTTCGCGCCTTCCCCATAAACGGAGGGAGGCGTGGAGGCGTGGCCCATTTACTGAATGGGGCCAAGGCGCGGTCCTCAAGGCGTCCACTCCCACGATCACGGGGTGGGGAGAGACCGCCTCACCCGTCCCTTCGGTTCTGCATGTTCGCCACGTGTCTCCCATGCACTTGGGGTGGCAAATGGTGGAGGCGGGAAACCGGGTCGTCGCTGGTTGGGGCAGCGGGTCGGCCCTGGCTCCCTGCGCCTCCCGTGTCTTGATCGGCTGAGCGGGGCGGCCAAGCCCCAACCCCGATCCTTTACGAAGAGCGGGAGGGGGGATGTCATCCCGCATTCTTTCATCTTCTTCTTTCTTCAGCTTCTTCTCCTCCCTTCTATCCTTCATGGAGAAAGGGAACCCCGGTCCTTCAATAGTGGCGGCGAGGGTCGCCGCTCGACAACGCGCCCCTCCTTCTCCTGCGCCTGTGGTGGCAGAGCAAGCCACGAGGGGAAGGGGGAGGGGGCGAGGCCGGGGCACTCGGGGAAGAGTAGGACGGGGTGGCTTTCCAGCCTCGCCTCCGCCAGTAGCTCCTCCTCCAATGGAGGGCCATGTTGGGGATGACCCTTGTGAGTTCTTCGTCAGGCTGCGCCGGCTTCCGCGCTGTCGCATTCATCTCTCGACTTCCCCGCCCCTCACGTGATGTATCTCCGTCGGGGATGGAAGACTTTTGCCCATATCCACCACTTGACGGAGGGGCTCACTCTCCATTTTAAGCTGATGGAGGGTGGCCTTCTCTCCGTCAAGGTCTTTGGGTGCTTTGGGACCCATGCAAGGTGCTGCGTGGAGAGCTATTCTGATAGTGAAGACTCGTCCTCGGGCGGGAGTGACGAGGAGGACAGCGGCAACGACGACGAGGGTAGTAGGCGGCAGGATGACGGGTCCGATTAGGTGTCGGGTGCCGCTCCGTGCAGCACCGGCGACCCCATCATCCGCGTCGCCGGCGACCCCATCATCCGCGTCGTCGGCGGATGCTGCAACTTCTCGGGGCCATCTCCTTGGGTGGCTGGCGTTGGGAGGCTACGGAAGAGGAAGAGCGCGGGCGGCAAGGCCGTCAAGTCAGAGTACGCGGGCACCGACGCCTTCGACGCGTGCTAACGTCCTGCCGCCTCGTCTTCGAGCTTTGCTTCTGGCGGCGCCATCACCATCCAGCCTTTGGATGGCCACCAAGATGTTCTCTTGGTGTCTTCTGCCACCCGTAGCTCGCCTAGGCGCTCCTTTTGTCTCTTTCGCCTCCTTGACCTGCCTCCTGAGGAGAGGGACAAGAAAGGCATTACAGGCACCTTATATCTTTTTAGTTTGTAAGCCTTCGGGCCTGTGTTGAATTTAAAACTTGTAATCCCATCATTCATGTTTTTCATTCCCTATGGACTATACCTGAGTGGAATGTTTTTAATGAAAAAGGGATGCTTGCCGGGTCATTTGTTTGCGGGTGGAACCCACGACAAGGAGTAAATCCTTGATATCTTCAAGATAAACATTTCCTTGCCCGGCAACAGGCCATGCCGTCTCCCCACTCCGCTCGACCCTCCTCACGCCTTTGGCGGAGGCAGGGATGAGGCGGGTTCAGGCTCCTTGTTTCATCCTTTCGCTGCCACGACTACGACCAAGCTTGGCCCCAGGAACGAGCCCTAGGGCCTATAGTTATGGGAGCACGGTAGCTTAGGGGAAACGAGGTTTCACATACCTCAGTCCATAATGGAATGCATGATAAGGGATGAAGAACTTATCTGAAGCTGCAGCCCCCGGCAACCCTGGTTTGCCGTGGGTGAATCTTTGCTCTTGCAGCCCCCCGGCAATACTGGCTTGCCAGGGGCTAGATGCTAGTCGGTTCATCTCCTTTTCCTCTCCAAGTGGTTCAGCACGGATATCCGTGTGTCCTGTGAACCAAAGAAGACGAAAGAAAGACAAGGAGACACACACTCGACCTCTAAGCTAGGGGTTAGTCGATGCTAAGCACTATCAACCCTGACCAAGGACGAGACTCGACCTAGCATGCATGGTATAACTCAGGGCGCCAGCGCTTCATTTACTTATGCTCAGGGTTTGCGCCTGGCTTTGTACAAAGGGTTACATGCATCATCGGCAATGCTTGTACAAAAGGTGGCTTGCCGGGGGGCCCAGCAAGCTGCGCCTTACGGGTAAAACTTTCAAAGATGCTCAATGTTCCAGGAGTTACTCACCGGAACGGCATCTTCGGTCTCCAGGTGGACTGCGCCGGGCCTGGTGACTCGTATTACCCGATAAGGGCCTTCCCACTTCTGCGTCAACTTGTTGGAATTTTTGGCCGATTGAACATGCCGAAGAACAAGGTTGCCTTCCTCAAAGCTTCGGGCCTGAACCTTGCGGCTATGGTAGCAGCGCAAGGCTTGCTGGTAGCCGCTGCTCTCATAGCCGCCCGAAGACGATCTTCCTCAAGGAGCGTTGCGTCATCTTGGCACAGTTGCTCTTTCTCAAGCTCATCATAAGCGAGTACTCGAGGTGACCCGTATATGAGTTCAATGGGGAGAACTGCTTCTGCCCCGTATACTAGGGCAAAGGGTGTCTGGCCGGTGGCTCGATTTGGTGTCGTTTTGATTGACCAAAGAACCGCCGGTAATTCATCAATCCAGCGCCTTCCACTCTTGTGCAGCCTATCAAAGGTCTTTGTCCTTAATCCCCGCAGTACTTCAGCGTTTGCCCTCTCAGCTTGACCATTGCTTCATGGGTGAGCAACGGAAGCGAAACAGACTTTGCTGTCGAGGTCTTGGGTATATTGCATGAAGGTGCGGCTTGTGAACTGTGTACCATTGTCGGTGATGACCCTGTTGGGTACACCAAAACGACACACTAGTCCCTTGAAGAATTTGACGGCTGACTGAGCTGTGACCTTCCTCACTGCTTCCACCGCTGGCCACTTTGTGAACTTGTCGATTGTGACATACAAGTACTCAAAGCCCCCGGCAGCGCGGGGGAAAGGGCCCAGTATGTCGAGCCCCCAGACCGAGAAGGGCCAGGAGAGAGGAATGGTTTGAAGGGCTTGAGCTGGCTGATGAAGCTTCTTTGAATGGAACTGACATGCTTCACACCTGGTGACTATTGTCGTCGCATCCTGGAGGGCGGTGGGCCAGAAGAAGCCTTGCCAAAACGCTTTGCCGGCAAGGGCCCTTGACCCGATGTGGGATCCACATATGCCTCCATGTATCTCCACCAACAGCCCGAGTCCTTCCTCTCGAGGGATACACTTCAATTTCATGCCGTTCGGCCTCTTTCTGTACAGGACGTCATCGACGAACTGGTACATAGTAGAGCGACGGGCTACTTTTTCTGCTTCTTCCTGCTCCTCAGGAAGGTCCCCTATTTGGAGGAATCAGATGGTATGCTGTGCCCATGCTAGAGCCTAGGGCTCGACGACAAGGACTAAAGGTGTTTCCTCCGCTACAGGAGCGGCTGTCTCGACGGCAAGAGCTTGATGCTCCGCCGGAGCTGGCCGTCCCGTGGCGGGCTCAGTATCTGTGGCAACATCCTTGCCGGCGGCTCCGGGGAGCTCGGCGGGAAAGTACTTGCCGGGCCCTGATTTCCTCCTCTTTTTTTGCTCTGTTGATGGATCAACGGATGGCTGAGTTAGCTGAAGCACAAAGGTACCTGGTTCCACAGGTAGCTTGAGGGCAGCGCATTTTAACAGGTAATCGGCGATATCATTCTCCGCTCGGGGAACGTATTCTGCCTGTATACCGTCAAAACGCTCTTCCAGCTTTCTCACTTCATCGACGTAGGCCTTCATCAACGGGCTCTGGTAATCCTTGTTGACTTGCTTAACGACAAGTTGCGAGTCGCCTTTGACGACGAGTTTCTTGATTCCGATGTCCACCGTGATCCTAAGACCGGCAAGCAGCCCTTCATACTCAGCCGTATTGTTTGTTGACACCTCCCTGGGGAAGTGCATCTGGATCACGTACTTCAGGTGCTCTCCGGTGGGCGCGACAAGCAGTACGCCAGCCCCGGTGCCCTGTAAGGAGAAAGCTCCGTCAAAGTACATGATCCAGTCGCAACTTGCGTCCTTGCCGGGGAGAGCAGTCTCTTGGGCTTCTTCGTCAGGCGTCGCGGTCCATTCTGCAACGAACTCCGCCACGACTCGGCTTTGAATCGTCGAGGTACTCTCAAACTTGAGGCCAAAGCTGGACAGTTCTAGTGCCCACTCTACGATCCTTCCCGTTGTGTCTGGATTGTGCAATATCCGTTGCAGAGGGAGGCGAGTGACGACAGTGACTTCGTGCGCCTGGAAGTAGTGACGCAGCTTCCTCGAGGCCATAAGAAGGCCGAAGAGCAGTTTCTGCACACTGGAGTATCTTGATCTAGCCCCCTGCAGAAGGGAGCTAACAAAGTAGACCGGGTGCTGCATCATCTTCTTCCTTGGCGGCACTCCAACGGGTTGCGTCGTCTCAGCATCGGTGGCATCGGGCTCCGTCTCTGCTATTACCTCATCATCAATTTCTCTCTGCGCCACTAGTGTGGCGCTGACCACCTGGTTCGTTGCCGCCAGGTACAGCAGCAACTGTTCTTGTGGCCTAGGCGCAACTAGTATTGGCGTGGTGGAGAGGCACCTCTTCAAATCTTGCAATGCTGCTTCGGCTTCTGGTGTCCACTCCATCGGGCCCACCTTTTTCAAAATCTTGAAAAAGGGAAGGGCGCGCTCGGCGGACTTGGAGATGAAGCTGCTCATGGCGGCAATGCAACCGGCAAGCCGACGCACATCCTTGACTCACTTG
Organism: Triticum urartu; assembly: GCF_056163025.1. NCBI lineage: Eukaryota > Viridiplantae > Streptophyta > Magnoliopsida > Poales > Poaceae > Triticum > Triticum urartu. The sequence continues at coordinate 192,368,285 of NC_141877.1, read as the reverse complement.
GGCGCTTCAATCCGCTCTATAGCTTTGATATTGTCCGGATCGGCCTCTATCCCACGCTGTGACACAAAGAACCCGAGAAGCTTTCCAGACGGGACGCCGAAGACGCACTTCTCAGGGTTCAGCTTGAGATTGATCTTGCGTAGGTTTGCAAATGTTTCTTGTAAATCTGATATGAGGGTTGCCCTGTTCTTGGTTTTGACCACTATATCATCCATATAGGCTTCCATATTACTATGGAGCTGGGGTTCAAAACCAATCTGGACCGCCCTTGCAAACATTGAACCAGCACTCTTCAACCCGAAAGGCATCCGTATAAACCAATACGTACCACATGGGGTGATGAATGTCGTTTTCTCTTGATCTTCCCTTGCCATGAAGATCTGGTGGTAGCCGGAGTAGGCATCGAGGAATGACAACAGATGACACCCAGCTGTGGAGTCAACAATCTGGTCGATGTGCGGCAATGGGAAGGGGTCTTTGGCACAAGCCTTATTAATATATGTGTAATCAATACACAGCCTCCACTTCCCATTTGCCTTGCGCACTACCACCGGATTGGCCAACCACGTTGGATGGAGCACTCCTCTTACCAAACCCGCTCCTTCCAGTTTCCGGATCTCCCCTGTGATGAACTCTTGTCGTTCCAAAGCTTGCTTTCTGACCTTCTGCTTGACGGGCCGCGCATGAGGACAGACAGCAAGGTGGTGCTCAATCACCTTCCTGGGAACGCCGGGGATGTCGGATGCTTGCCAGCCAAACACATCGTCATTCGCCCGCAGGAAGGCGATGAGCGCGTCTTCCTATTTGTTGTCAAGGGTGGAGCTTACGGTAAAAGCTCCTCCCGTGCCGTCCTCCTTGACAGAAACCTTCTTGGTTCCCAGCGGTCTGGCCCTGGACTTCTTGTTTCTGTCGACGGAGCTCTCTGGCACGTCCTCGATGGGAGCGCTACACTCCGAAGAGGTGCGCTTGCCGGAGTGGGTGCCTGAGGTCTCACCGGTCTTCTTCTTTTGCCTTCCCGGGGCTCCAACGGCAGGAGAAAGCGCCTTGGCAGTGGCGGCTGCTGCAACTGCTTGTTGATAGAGTTGGTCAGCGCAAATTAGCGCATCCTTCTTGTCCGACGGGACGGTGATGATCGTCACAGGCCCCGGCATCTTCAGGGTGTTGTATGCATAATGTGACGCCGCCATGAACTTGGCCAGCGCTGGGCGGCCAAGGATCCCGTTGTAAGGCAAGGGATCTTGGCAACGTCAAACACAACCCTTTCTGTCCTGTAGTTCAGATCGCTCCCAAAAGTCACAGGAAACGTGACCTTTCCCTTAGGTTGACTTCTTCCCGGGTTGACCCTGAAATGTGCCCGTCTCTTCGAGGTCTTCATCAGGAATCTGCAATTTCTCGATCACGGCAGGCGAGATTAAGTTCAGACAGGCCCCGCCATCGACTAGCACCTTTGTCACCTTGAGGTTGCGTATTGTTGGTGAAACCAACAATGGCAAGCACCCGACTGCAGTAGTGCAATTAGGGTGATCCTCAGTGTCAAAAATGATAGGTGTGCTGGACCACTTCAGCGGCCTTTGGGCATCAAACGACGGTTCCGCCGCTGTAATCTCACGCGCCCACTGTTTAAGCTGGCAGTGAGAGGTATGCAGCGAGGCGCCACCATGGACGCACATGGCCTCTGTAGCTTTCTGAAATCCTTGGTCACTAGACTCATCGTCCTCTTCGTGATCATCGTCTTCTGGCTTTTTGTCACGGCCCCGGGCGGGCCTCTCCCGCTATTTATCTTTGCCGCGACGGCCCGCCTGGCCGTCACGCTTCTTGCCGGACCCCTCAGCACCGTCCTGGCCTTTCTCCTTGTCTCGCCTCTCATATTCAGCCCTCTGCTTCTCAGCAAGGATCTCAACCATTCGGCAGTTCTGGAGATCATGGCCTTTGGTGCGATGGATCTTGCATTATTGCTTGTCGGAGTTTCCTGGCTTCTCGGTAGCCGCCAAGGCCCGGCAGGCGACACATCCGGCAATTTCCTTGTCGGGGTCATCTGCCTTGGTTTTCTTGGCGGAGCCAGAGTCGCCAGATCCCTCGACAGCAAGCACAACTTTACCTTTCCGCTTCCTGTTGCGGCGCCGACCTTTCTTCGCCGGGGCGGCAGTATCCTCATCTGAGGAGTTGGTTTCCACACCGGCATCTTCGCCGGGGTACTTCCTTCCCTCTTCAGCCCGGGCACATTTGTCAGCAAGAACATAGAGTTCTGCCACATCTTTCACCTTGTTCATCGCCAGTTCTTCGCGCATCTTGCGGTTACGCACGTTCAGGTGGAACACGCTGATGATGGCGGCAGGGTGAACATCAGGGATATTGTACTGTACCCAGCTGAACCTCTGTATATACTTGTGCAGACTCTCACCTCCCTTCTGGGTAATGACATGTAGGTCGCTTGCTTGGCCGTGGGCTTGGTGACCCCCAATAAAGGCGCCCAAAAACTCATGGCACAAATCTGACCAGGAGGAAATAGAGTCTACCGACAAGTGCATCAACCACGACATGGCGTTAGGTTTAAGAGCCAATGGAAAGTAATTCGCAAGCACCTTATCATCGCGGGCTCCGGCGACTTGCATTGCGATGGTGTAGATGCTGAGGAACTTAGACGAGTGAGTCTTGCCGCTGTACTTTTCGCGAACGTAAGGTTTGAAGGTGTGGTGAGTGGGACACTAGAACTGCCGCAGCTCACAGGTAAAAGCCGGACAGCCTATCTCATAAGGTAGGCCTCCAGGGCTCTCCAGGGCCGGGTGGTTCACAGCAGGCCCTGCTGTCATGTCTGACTGGTGACGCGCTCTGAGCCGGTGCTCGATAGTGGTTCGAGCGTCTTCATGGGCTCGTTCCCAAAGAACATGGCGCTGGTCACAGTGGGTCCGCGGGTCAGACGATGCTATGGAGATGGCGTCGCCAGCGACGTCGTGATGAGCCGGCACCCGCGGTACCGGATGGGGAAGAGGTGAATGCACCATGGTCGCGGCGCCGCCAGCTTTTCTGCCAGTGGTCCGCGGGACTCCATCGGAGCGTTGACCTGGGGGCCTCATCGGACAAGGTTCGTCTTTGTTGGCCATCGCAACAAGGCTTCGGATAGTGGCTCTCCATTCATCGAGTTTCCCCGTAGTGGGAGGAAAATCGAGGAGCAACTGCGCGGGCCAGGGCCTCTACTGGCGTCGGCGGCAGCGAAACCTGCACGGATCGCGACGCCCTTCGACTTCTGACCATGTCAGAAGGAGCTCTATCACGACCCCACGGTCGCATGCCGCTTTCACCAGCGCCTCGGCAAGTGGGCAGGTCTTCTACATCCCGGGAGTGACGCTCGGGGCTCTTCTCGCGGCGACGCCCGGGGTCTTCGGTGTGATTACGCCATTCATCGCGCGCTGCCTGGGAGGAGCGTGCTGTTGACGCCGGCATGGGAGTCTTGGAGGCCCTCGCGTCGCCTTCGGGCGGGGCGGCGATGACCTTGGAAGGCCCCGCTCCACCCGCGAAGGACTTGGCTCCTCCTTTGGATTTGGCGACATGTGGCCCATTACCAGGCACACAAACATCGCCGCCTCCCAATCTCCGGTTGCTGGGATGGTGTTGGTGTTCGCGAGCAGCGCCCAGGGTCCTCTCTGCGACCGGTCCGCTGCTCGCCCGTGTCGGGACGGGCTGTCCGGCTTCCGACTGGCCAACCGCCACCGCCATCTTCTTCTTGGGCGCCATGATGATGAAGAAGCGCCGAACTAACTGCTAGAGCCGATTCTCACAACTGCTTCCCCTACCTGGCGCGCCAAAGATGTCAGTGGGAACGACACCTATGGGATCACGAGAATCCCTACTACGGTTAGCGGGGCGTGGGGTCGTGAGAAGAGCGGATCAAGCAGGTAGCACACGGTTCGTTTATCCAGGTTCGGGCCGCAAGGATACGTAAAACCCTACTCCTGCTTTGGTGGATTGTGTATATGTGTTCTTGAGCTAGCTATGGGGCGTGAGGAGCTCCAAATAGCCGAATCCCTCTCCTGGTCGCCTCGGGCCTCCTTTTATAGGAAAAGGGGTGGCCACAGTGGCACACAGGAGGTGGAAAGGGAACAGTGATGCGAGGTTATCCCTCGCATTACATGACAAGGCGCATTTAATGCATCTTGCTTAGGTGTCCTTGCTTTATCGGGGACGGGGGAGAGATCTGCCTCGTCCGTCGTCGCCGTTTCTTCTTGTGTCGACACGCGCACTAGCCAGCGACGTTTGCGATGCCATGTAGGTAGGCAGGCAGCTGGGGTGGCGCAGTGGGGGGTCTTCACGAAGATCTGCATGCCGTCACGCAGTTGCCTGCCCAGCTGGTTGGGTCGGTAGCTGCATGCATGCGGTGGTGGAGGCCCAGTCGGCGTGGGCCTGACGGTGGACCTGCGGGTGTCCTCAGCGAGGGCCTTGCCGAGGCGCCTGCTGTCATCCCCGGCAAGGCGCTTGCCGGGGGCCTTGTGGTCTTCCTCGGCCGGGATCCCGCCAAGGGTTGTCGTCTCCTTAGTGCGTATCCGGTCTTGAACGTCTTCACAAAGATCTGCATGTCGCCACGGGGATGTCTCCCGAATCCTTGCCCTTTGGGGGTAGTGGACTCAAGGGTGATTTGCTCCGTAGGCGCGGGATGAGTCGCCGCAGCAAGGGTCTTGCCGGGGCTGCTAGAACTGTCTCCCGGCAAGGATCTTGCCGGGGGAGTCCGCTTCATCCTCTTAGTTCTTTGTGGTCTTGGTCTTGGCATCGCAGTTCTCTTGAGCTTCGGTCTTACCCTGGCTCACCTCCCTTGCCTTGCTTGGTGTGGTGGTGCCCGCGGCTCAGACTGCCCGTGCATAGTTATAGGGGTACAAAAAGTGTACCCCTCTTTTTGTACACTGACACCGGTGGAGTAGCGCGGTGGAGGCTGGATGAACAGGAGCCCGTGGATGAACAGTTGTAGGTGGAGGCTGGAGGAGGTCGACGGTGGATGAACAGTAGCCTGTGGAGGCTGGAGGAGGGTCGATGGTGGAGATGAACAGTATCCCGTGGACTCCCGTTTTGCGGTACGCCACACCCCTCCCAATGAACAGGACCCTCGTTTCGACCATAGCACTCCAACACAAGTCTGTTTCCTCCGTTTTGCGGTACGCCACACCTCTCCCGATCAACAGGACCCCAATTTCAACCGTTGGAGGTCCGTTTCCTCCGTTTTGCGGTACGCCAAACCCCTCCCGATGAACCTGATCCTGTTTCGACCGTGGCCGGTCGAACACAAGGTCGTTTCCTCTGTTCTGCGGTATGCCAGGCCTCATTTCCATCGACTGTTCTGTCCAAGCCCTCCTGATGAACACGACGACGCATTCCGTTCCGACCTAGCCGGTTGGCTCCCCATGAACACGACGACGACGCTGTTTCTCTGTTCTGACCCAGCCATTTACACGAGCCCTGCCGTACGTACACGCGAGTAGGCATTCGAGACCCCACCCGTATGTACGTACATGGTCGTAATTAGTTTCTTGCACCCTGGCCGCTGTATGTACGTGTACATGCTACGTGTGTGCCTCTGCTATGACACGTGTGTGCCTCTACATCGACCAGTATGTATGTACACGTTCGCGACCAGAATGACAACGCTACATATGCTTCGACCAGGTGGGTCCCGACTGTCAGGCACTTCCTTGCGTGTGAAGATGTAGCTAGTGGGTCCCAGCAGTCAGGGGGGCGGATCGTTTTTTTTTGCCGGACGCTCTTCCTTGCGTGCGAAGATGTAGCTGGTCGGTCCCAGCAGTCAGGGGGAAACATTTTTTTGCGAAATATGGTGGCCCGTTCGGTGGGTCCCCGCTGTCAGGTGGAGGAATAATTATTTTGCGCGTAATAAGGAGGCACTTCCTTGCGGCGGCCGTGGACCCAGCTGTCAACCTCTCCACGTACAGTCTAGGTCTGATGGAAGCCGTTCCTTGACCACGTTGACCATACCGCGCCAAGAGCACCAGGGTAGTGGAAGACGGCAAGGCCTAGGAAGGGGACGACGCGGAGCCGGGGAAGACGCGGCAGTGGTAGTCCGTGCGAAGAGGAGTATGAGGGTTCACTGGTTCGGCTATGGTGTGAGGCTGCCGTCGCCACAGGGCCTGGCCAGTGGTGGGAATAGTAGGGGCGGTGAGGCCTCTGCGGCAGCATAGCCGGCCACGGGAGGCAGGAGTATGCGTCACGACCGGCGCTGCTTTGGGCGGCTGCAGCAAGAAGACTAGAGGTTGAAGAAGCACTACGGTCACTGGAGCTAGAATCGTTCATATTGACTAAGTTGACAAAGCACTCCGCCCCCGTCAACTTAGTAGGCCCACAAGTCAGCCACCCACCAAGATGGGTCCCAACTAGCAGGGGGAGTATTCATTTTTTTGTGCGTAATAAGGAGGCACTTCCGGTGGGTCCGAGCTGATAGCGGGGGGAACGTTTTTTCATGAAATACGGTGGCCCGTCCTGTGGGTCCCAGTAGTCAGGGGGGAAACATTTTTTTTGCCAAATACGGTGGCCCGTCCGGTGGGTCCCTGCTGTCAGGTGGAGGAATAATTATTTTCCGCGTAATAAGGAGGCACTTCCTTGCGGCTGCCGTGGACCCAGCTGTCAGCCTCTCCGTGTACAGTACTCTTCCGATGGAAGTCGTTCCTTGACCACATTGACCACGCTGCGCCGAGAGCACCAGGGCGATGGACGACGGTGAGGCCTAGGAAGGGGATGACATGGAGCCAGGGAAGACGCGGCAGTGGATGCCCACGCATAGAGGAGTATGAGGGTTCACTTGTTCGCTGCAGGGTGAGGCTGTCGTCGCCGCAGAATAACAGGGTGTGTGGCTGAGTAGAGGGATGGCCTAGCCAGCGGTGGGAGTAGTAGGGGGCGGTGAGGCCTCCACGGAATCGCAGCCGGCCACGGGAGGCAGGAGCACAAGGCACGACCGGCGCTGCTTTGGGCGGCTGGAGCAAGAAGACCAGAGGTTGAAGAAGCACTACGGCCGTTGGATGGACATCGTACGGTCACTGGAGATATAATCGTTCATATTGACTAAGTTGACAAAGCCCTCCGTCCCCGTCAACTTAGTTGGCCCACAAGTCAGCCTCCCACTATTATGGGTCCCAGCTAGCAGGGGGGTATTCATTTTTGTGTGAATAATAAGGAGGCACTTCCTTGCGTGCAAAGATATAGCTGGTGGGTCCAACCTGTCAGCGGTGGGAATGTTTTTCACGAAATACAGAGGCCCTTCCGGTGGGTCCCAGCTACCAGGTGGAGGAATCATTATTTTGCGCGTAATAAGGAGGCATTTCCTTGCGTGCGGCCGTGGACCCAGCTGTCAGCCTCTCCACGCACAGTCTACTTCCGATGGTTTCGTTCATTGACCACGTTGACCACTCCGCGCCGAGCGCATCCAAGGTGGTGGACGAGGTGAGGCCCCAGACAGCAATGAGCCGGAGATGGGAATACGCGGGAGTAGAGTCGCAGACGGAGAGGTGTACGAGGGTTAACTGGTTCTGGTGCGGTGTGGTTCAGTTGTCGGTGGAGAAGAACAGGAGGTGTGCAGGGGTGGAGGCGGGAGCAGGTGGTCCCGGTAGCGCTGGAGGAAGAAGACGAGAGATTGAAGATGGATGCCGGTCGTTGGATGTAAATCCAACGGCTAACGATGTCAGAATCATTTGTTGACTAAGTTGACAATGACTTGCATTGGCTACGACCTATTGGACCACATTTCAGTGTAACACCCACGATGCGGCTATATCTCCCACGTGTCGGAGCACGACTTAGAGGCATAACCGCATAGTAGGCATGTCGCAAGAGGGGTAGTCTTTACACCTCCCATGTACTGAATAAGAAAGAGATAAAGACTTGGCTTACAATCGCCACTTCACACAATACGTAAATATAGCATTACATCATCCATATACAATCAAGGTCCGGCTATGGAACCAACATAAATAAAGACAACCCCTAATGCAAAAGATCCCCGATCGCCCCAACTGGGCTCCTCTGCTGATCGTCCGGAAAAGACACATAGTAACGGCCAGAATCTTCATCGAACTCCCACTTGAGTTCGGTCGTGTCCCCTGTACTGGCATCATCGGCACCTGCATTAGGTTTTTGAAGTAATCTGTGAGTCATGGGGACTCAGCAATCTCACACCCTCGCGATCAAGACTATTTAAGCCTATCGGTCGGAAAAGGTAGTGAGGTGGATCTACAGCAAGCACTAGCATATATGGTGGCTAACTTACGCAAATGATAGAGAGAAGAGAAGCAAAGCACGGTCGATAAGCTATCATGATCAAGAAGTGATCCTGAAACTACTTAAGTTCAAGCATAACACAAGGCCGTGTTCTCTTCCCGGACTCCGCCGAAAAGAGACCATCACGGCTACACACGCGGTTGATTCATTTTAATCAAGTTAAGTGTCAGGTTTTCTACAACCGGATATTAACAAATTCCCATCTGCCCATAGCCATGGGCACGGCTTTAGAAAGTTCAAAACCTCGCAGGGGTGTCCCAACTTAGCCCATCACAAGATGTCACGGTCAACGAAGGATATTCCTTCTCCCAGGACGAACCGATCAGACTCGGAATCCCAGTTACAAGACATTTCAAAAATGGTAAAACAAGACTAGCAAAGCCGCCCGAATGTGCCGACAAATCCCAATTGGAGCTGCACATATCTCGTTCTCAGGGCACACCGGATTGTCCAAGATTCCGGTAGGCCAACCCAGAGTTGCCCCTGGTGGCTACCGGCTGCTGACAGGTTGGACCAACACTCAGAGGATCAGTGACCCGGGGGTTTAAAATAAAGATGACCCTTGAGTCTACAGAACCCAAGGGAAAAAGGCTTAGCTGAAAAATGGTAAAACCGAGGTTGGGCCTTGCTGGAGGAGTTTTATTCAATGCGAACCTTCAGGGGGTTCCCATTATAACCCAACCGCATAAGGAACGCAAAATTAAGGAACATAACACCGGTATGACGGAGACTAGGGTGGCAAGAGTGGAACAAAACACCAGGAATAAGGCCGAGCCTTCCACCCTTTACCAAGTATATATATGCATTAAAGTAAACAAGATATAATAATGATATCCCAACAAATAAACATGTTCCAACAAGGAACAAACGCCATCTTCACCTGCAACTAGCAACGCTATAAGAGGGGCTGAGCAAAGCGGTAACATAGCCAAACAATGGTTTGCTAGGAAAGGTGGGTTAGAGGCTTGACATGGCAATATGGGAGGCATGATATAGCAAGTGGTAGGTATTGCGGCATAGCAAAAGAGCGAGCAACTAGCAAGCAAAGATAGAAGTGATTTCGAGGGTATGGTCATCTTACCTGCAAAGTTCTCCAAGTTGACGTAAGCTTGATCCTCGTAAGAGTACTCAATGGGTTCATCGATCACGAACTCGTCTTCCGGCTCTACCCAAGGCAAGAACACAAGCAAAGGAAAACACGATCAACCACAGCGCAATGCGCAAGCAACATGATGCAAAACATGGCATGACATGCGTGAAGTGATATGCAATGCATATGCGAGCTCCGGAAGGAAAAGATTGTAACAGGCCTCAACTTGGCAAACCAAGTGTGCTGCTGTAAACATGAGATGATTTCGGTCAAAATCGATATAAAGATCACCGGAATCGGATGCACAGTTTGCAAATGGCAAGCAAAACAAGAATGACACAATTCTGCGATTAACAGCACGATGCCATCTAAAATGCAACAAGAAACTAAGCTACTGCACTCTAACATAGCAACAAAGCACATGGCAGTGATCTACTCAAGATGCTTGACAAAATATGAACACTGAGCTATGGCTAAATCACACAATAGCAGGTACAAACAAGCATGGCAAATGGGCAAAAGATATCAGCATCACAGACATAGTGAAAATGCAAGATGTCAGGAATTAACATCAGGAAGCAATGTTTAGAGCAATATAACAACATGCTTAAGAAACATAACATATCAAACAAAGACATGGCATGAATCTACTCAAAGCATATAACAAAAGTCCCTTACTGACCATAAGCCAAAAAGGATCAGAAGATGTGATAGCACCCATATAAACATAGCAAGTTTTGTTAACAGATTCAGACTTAACAGAAAACTGGACATGGCATCAACAGAATTATGAAGGCATTTTGTGAGCTTGATTCACTCAACACAAGGCATTTCATGACAAGATAAGCATACTACCAGCAAGAAGACATGTTCACGAAGCTAAACATGGCAAGAACAAGATCATAGCATGCATGGATCAACTACAACAACCTTGGCAAAATTGATTAACACGTAAACAACCTGCCAGGAACATTTTATAGCAAAAGTAGAGCAAGATTGAGTCATGCTAGGGCACTCCATAAATGCAAATAGGGGCATGGGTGGATAGATCACAACCATATGTCCAAATTATCCTTACTGAACATACTCAAAAGAAGCATGGATCTCTGTGTAGCAACATGAATACATAGCATAAAAATAACAGCAGATCAAAGCTTAGTGAAATTCTAAGTCTCTGAAATCAGCAATATCACGAGAGCTACTTTGCATGCATGTGCTAGTCACCACATTGATCACAAAAATACACGGCATACACCCCTGTAAAGATGGCATGGCATAGCCCAAAACACATGTAGAGCTCATGCTCATATGCATCACACAATAATCATGGCAAAAATGACAAATGCACATGATCTGTTAAGAATCATCACCTAACATTTTATAGCACTCTTGCATCAACAATTTGGGCATCAAGATGGACTCAAACAAGCATGGCACAATGGAACAAAATAAAGAGCACATACAGATGAACAATTTGATATATGGCATGCTAAAAACGGAACTACGGGCACAGAGTTATGGCATGATGAATAGTGCTTGAAAATGTTACACGGAAAAGACTTAGGCAAAACTTCAACCTCCAGATCTAGGGTTTCACTATAGCACGGGGACCGATGCGGCGGCGGATCCCGCCGGAGAACTCGCCGAAGAGCGCAGCGGTGGCCAGAGATGGGGAGGACGTTCGTCGGAGCTGGATCCGACAAGGAGGACGGGGCCAGTGTTGGTGGAGGCGGCATCGCGGCGTGGAAGACGAGGACGGTGAGGGCATGGCGGAGGAGGCTGGTGAGGCGATGGCGGCCAGTGTTGGCGGCGGGCACGGCGCACCGGCGAGCTTGGCGGCGGCCATCGCGGGCGCGGGCGCGCGGGCACTGAGCAGGCGGCGGTGGAGGCGACCGGGCCTCGGGGGCCCGACCCGGGCCTGCGCGGGCCGCCGGCACGGGGGCGGCGTGGAGGACATGTGGCAGCCCGTGGTTGGCCAGGCGGCGGCGGCGGACGCGTCCGGCTGTGCCCGGACGTGTCCGATGGCGGAGAGGGACTAGGTTAGGGTTGGACTACGTGAAAATTTTGGAAGGGGCACATATTTATAGGTAGAGGGAGCTAGGAGAGTCCAAATGGAGTGTGGTTTTCGGCCACGCGATCGTGATCAAATGGCCGAGAGGACGGAGGGGGCTTGGATGGATTTTCGGTCACTTTGGAGGGCTTTTGGGCTGCAACACACACAAGGCCTTTATGGTTCCCTGATTAACCGTTGGAGTATCAAATGGACTCCAAATGGCACGAAACTTGACAGGCAGCCTACCGGTGGAGTACCAAGGCCGCGTGGCAAATCTTGGTCCATGCCAAGAAAGTCTAACACCCGCACACGAAAAGAGACAAAAGGGGGCGCGGAGGACGTAGGAGTGTCGGATTGCAAAACGGACAGCGGGGAAAATGCTCGAATGCATGGGATGAAAACCTATGCAAATGCGATGCTTATGATGACATGATTTGAGATGCATGACATGAACAAAATGCAAAATGAAGACAAAACCCAACCACGAATCTCATAACTTAGAGCCGAAAATGGCAAGAGTTGGTGTACAAATATGGTAAGTTACATCCGGGGCGTTACATTCAGCCTCCAAAAATGTGGCACGTATTCAACCCATTTTTCAGAATTTATAGTCTTTTTTTGTGAGGTAGAATTTACAGTCCATTTGATCTTTTTTTTGAATTATAGTCAATTAGCTGGGCTGGGTGAACAAATAATGTAGCGTCCATGCGGCCCATTTATGTTTTTGCTAAAAAAATATAGGCCATTTGCACTTTCTCGAAATACACGATTTTGCTGGGCTTATTATAATTATAATGTTGGGGTGGGCGCAGCAATGTTATCAAAAAATAAACAGGGGCTGAGAATTTCATTATATATATATAAATAATATGTGATTTATTATTACATTGGTCCTTAAATCTTACCAAGCTTTTGTACACAATCACCAGGATTTTCGTTGCCAAAAAAAAATCCAGGATTTTATTGTTAAGAAATTATTTTTATAAGTTAATTAGATGTGGGAGATTGTTTTCTTACATATGTAAGTATCTATTAAATATATGATGAAAATAACAATAATATATAATAACATATAAAATAATTTAAATATATATAAGATAGTTAGAAGGGGAACATAAGTTGGACCAGGCGTTCCTATTCTTATATAGAAAAATATAACATACCTCTGCGTTTTCTTCAAAAAAATACATAAATTGGGCTGCCGATGTTACAGGAAAAATAAAACCTCGGAAGGGAGGTCCATAGGCCGGTCGATACATGACGGCCCTCAAGAAAATACAAACAGGCATATGGACCTCCAATCCGAGGTCGTGGGCTGCACATGCTAAAAAAGATAGCCTAGACAAGGCAGCCCAAAACCCAGCTGATACTTGCTGCCCTAGTGATGATAAATGATACCTGCCAGCTCCCCGGCTTCGTTGTGAATTTATCTCCTATAGTAACTACGTTGAAGCACCTAAAAAATGTAACTATGTTGACAAACCCATGGGCCCCAACATCAGTATAGCATTAGGAGGAAGTATTTTTTCGATGAGGCACTTGCTTGCGTACGGCCATATACCTGGTGGGTCCCGACTGTCTGCCTCTCCACGTACTGTCCTCTCCAGATTCCTCTCTTTTGTTTAGCATGTTCACAACGGCAGATAGCGGCATCGCGGCGAGCGCACAAAGGCGCAGGAGAAGATCCGACCACCTGAGGAAATGCCTTATTAGTAACGAAACAATTGAACTAGCCTAGTGGCCGAGTGACACTACCTGACAGCTGTTTCGCCCGGGTTCGATTCCACCTGTGCATAGAAAATATCTCCAAATTTTTTGCCTCTGCCTTTATTGACACGTGGGTCCCAATTGTCATCTAGGCACACCACGTCCAACACTTTCCAAAACTTCGTCCCTCGTTTTCTCTGTTTTTCGTACACTCGACATTGTGTGGGCATCTGGAAAATAGCATATCTTTTTGACTGTGCATCATATAAAGATGTGCTATGCATGAACGTTGATCAGCATGATGTTAACTGGCTGGTAGTTCTAGTTTCGACCATGAATAAAACTTCCAGCATGATGTTAACACTGTTTGAAAAGGCCGTGTTAATATAAATGCTCTGCCTCTGAAAGTTGCAGTTTCTTATCTGAAACTGAACTTGGAGTTTCTTATCTGAAACTGAAACTTGCAGTTTCTTCTCTCATAATCACCTGTCAGCGACCGAAAGGCAGGGGAACCTCTCCTCTCCATCATCTCCATTCCAAAACCACTGTCTCGCCTCTCCCTCTTCCCCATTTCAAAACCACCCCTCTCATGTCCATCATCTCCATTCCAAAACCACCGTCTCGCCTCTCCCTCTTCTCTATTGCAAGACCATCGTCTCTCCTCCCATCTTCCAAAGCTAGCAACGGACCACTCAGAAGGACATCTATGGAGGGGATGCAGCAGCGAATCAGGCAGATCGCCGGCGGTGACCAAGCAAAGTTAGCCAGGTTGAAGGAGATCCTTACTTGGTTTTACAATGAGTGGGAGATTTCGAGGACGGTGAGGGCCATGTGGCAATGTATGCGAAAGAGCGAGATGATGGCGATGATGGCGGCGATGTACTCCTCGGCGTAGTCATGTCGCAGTCCTTCGAGTTCATCAAGTATCTCCTCTAGGCGATGGAGCGGACAGATTCTCCCGACGTGAAAGTCAGGAAGAGGTGGTGGGCATACAGGTCAAATGTCGAGCACCCAGAGGATAACGAATCGATCGAGTACGGTGTGCCGTTCGTGAGGGTGCAGAGCCAGCCGGAGCCACAGGAGTATTCGTTCTCCTACCGCAAGAGGAGGCCGGATGGCGCGACGTCGCTTCCCCACCATTCTCCACGGTTCCCTCGATGCTCGCCTCATTTCAACAGTGTTAGTAGGGTTTAAGGTAAGCTTTGCACTAACCTAATCTTCCATTTGCTCATGCTTACAATCAGTGTGACAACTAATAAAAATCATGCTTACAATCTGTCTCCGAGTACTACGCCAATCACCCTAAAATAGCTCTGGACCTTTGGGTCAAAGTTGTGACACTGTGTATAGATAAAGAAAAATAGATTGGTGCTTCTTTCAGAAAAGAATACACCCCTAGAAAACTACCAATATAAGCTACTAGTATTTTTTAAGTCTAAGCTACTAGTATTTGGTTAGAGGATTTGCTGCGGAGAAAGATCCGTCCATAGTGAGCGCCGCACATCCCACTAATGGTGGTGGATGCCAATTCTTAGATGGAGCAGGGTTGGTGTTGGTAATTTTTAGTTGGCACCTCGTACTTTGCATATATGCCGGTTCCATCCGTACATTTGTGCAGTTCCACCAAAATGCAGCTGAATAACCCTGTTTGCAGAGATAATGAAAAGGTCTGATTACATTATAGTGGCACTAGTTGATGAAACATACACTAATAAATAGAAGAAAATATTACATCATACTGGAAATCGACCCAAGTATCCCCTATACACCTTCTGCCAGTGATGAACATCAGTGTACAGCGGTAGTACAAGGAGGGGCATTGAGACATTCAAATCTCTATTTTTGTGCACATCAACTAAAATTAAGCACCCCAGATTTGGAAAAATGCTTAAACATTAACAATGGGACTAGTTGATGAAACATAAATTAACAAAGAGAAGCACTTTCTTTATCTACATTGGAAATGAAATGATAGAGAGGACACTCGCTCTATTTTAACTGTATTATTACTTCATTTTATCAGTGACACTAGGGTCGAGCAGGTGGCAAACGAGGTGTACCGTGCGTCGCAAGGATGAAGGCTGGGGGTGCTTAGACTGGGATGCTGAAGCTGGCTCTTTCAGTCCCTATCTTCCCCCTGATGTTTCTATGGTAGAATTTGGGTTGTAATCGAAACTTGGTAGAGCTGGTGCTGCATCCCCCTACCTGCCTAGCTTATGTGGTGAACTTGTCTCCTCCTAGTACTCAGTCTGTTCTAGTAGTAGTTGCATAACTGCCCGTTTACACTACGATGTTGTCGGATAATGGTTCTCTATGGTTGGGTTTATTTAATGAAATTGGAGGGAAGCCCCTCTTTCGATATATAAAAAACAGTGGCACTAGCGGTGCCAAAACATTGCCTCAAATTAATAGTGCCACTAGATTAAGGTGCAAAATAATAACATTACTGCTTTATCATGGCAGTGCCAAAACAGTAGCACAAGAGCAGGATCAACATGCATGATCTTTGGCAAACGGTCAGACCAAAAAGGAACATACCTCGTGATGGGAACCATATCTACAGTCAATGACATCGTAGAAGGGATGACACCAGTCACCAAATGGATGATTCAATTCATGGGACCTTTTGGTGCAGTTCACCTAAAATGAAGCAATGTCCCATGAGCTAGCAGCTTCGTCTTCTTCTTTTTTTAAGAAAAGGGCTCCAGCCCTGGTTCCATTTCCATCAGAAAATGAAACCCACAGGGATTCTTCTTCATTAGTTGCAATAAAATTGAGGAACATCAAGGTTGGTCGTGAAGCTCCTGGAGAGTAGGCGGACCAGGACAGTTGCATCTCTAACGAAAAGAAGCAACTTATCTTAATGGCAAATTTAGCAGGATATTAAAAAAAGTGCCATTGATTCATATTACTGGAGGCATTACATGGAAAGCAACATTGGTTTAATGTGTCCTTACTTTTAACAGTGCGACTGCTACATTTTACCAGTGGCATTACATAAGAGCGGCTCGGGGCAACAAACATCAGAAGAGGATATTTGGGTTGGTCCCATTTTTGCTGGGTATATAGCCACCTTATACTGTGTGAGGCTAGCAAATCTAGTGCTGGACTTACTCTGTTGACTTTTCTCCCAGTCCCCACTTTCTTTCCTTTTTCAACCAATAGATCGGGTTTATATTGAGTTTGTACTGCGTTCCCTTTATTTCCGTATTAGACCTAGAGACCAGTTGGATAGCCATTCTCTACTACTTGTCGCCCCCATTATTTCCTCTTTTGACCAAGTCCTACATTCAGGTAACAAATCTTCCCCCACCCTCACCCCCTTTCTTCCTTATTTGAACCAAGTACTACTAGATTCGAGTGCATGAACTAGTTTTACCTGTTAACAGTAAAAAATTAGGTGGTTTTTGAAAAACCGATCGATCCTATCTACATGAGGGGGGCTGACAAATAGTAAAAGATACAAATGCAGCGACGTTAGGAGCTCGGGAAGTAGATCAAGACTGGTTTCGAAGGAAGTTATACCTGAGGGTCGCCGGGATGTCGCTAGGTGGGCGGCGGGAGGCCGGATCTGCCCACACTACGACAGCGAGGAAGAAGGGGTGGGAGGCCCTCCCTCGCCAGTGATGCCTGGGAGAGAACGGCAAGGCACGCTGATCGAGATGCGCCGGAAGTGGGTAAGAGATGTCGCCAAGGACAACCGCGTGAACGTTGCACATTCTCACCTTCCCCGGCGGAGAGGATCCAGCTGGATTTGTGACCAGCGGTGAGTAGAGAGAGTGTGTGGCCACCGCTGTCGTGTTTAGATCTGGAGAGGACGAGACGGTGTGAAGAGAGCAACACTAGAAAGCAAGCGCGGAGGCTCCTGCCTATATAGTGGAGTACTAGTTTTCTTTTTTCTACCGGCCGGAGCTGGCTTGACCTTGGCAATTACTGTCAAGAAGTCTTCATGCACGTGCCCCGGAGGTGTCGTTGTCGTCATTTTGATCTGAAGCACCGGATTATAACATATAACACAAAAAATATGCCACATGACAAGAAATCATAACCTCACTGCCCAAAGGAGACAAGATGAATCCCGACGGACAAACTAGACAAGGATCAGCCTCAAATTAAAGATAAACTCTTAGAAAAGGGGTCCGTCGATAGATGTCCTAATTAACACAGCCGGCTTGACCTAGATGGCAGCTGAGTAGTCTTCGTGCATGTGCCCCCAATGACTAGCCCAACTCAGTTGTCGCTGTTTAACCCTCGCAGTGATCCGAAGCACATGTCACCTAATTTTGCGAGATGACAAGAAACTTTTTTTAGATTTCTCACCAGAACTACAACCATGTACAACACAGCCTGCATGATATGTAGACGGTAGCCAATCCAGGCGTGTCTGCTGGAGTCTGGTCACATGCATGGATGGACTGATCTTCCGTGTCTTGCAGGGATCGTCCAGGTTGCAACGTATGTACTACTTCTATTAACTCACCCGACTTGCAGGGCCGGGGAGTGTCCCTATGGTCGGTTCACAATTGCAGTCCCACATGTGTGTGCAATCACAATATGATGCGTGTTCCATTCGGAGAGCGGCGTGCTAGACCGACCGACTGTCTGGGGTGCGACGCGAACGCAATGGGCGTGCTATATACTCCATACATGTGTACCACCATTTTCTTGACACTTTCTCCATGGCGCAATCATTGGATACAAAATTAGTATACTGTACTATTTAAAAGTCGAGGGCGGGGCTTTTCCCGTGCGGTAGGCGAGGCACATCTGCCTAGTCGGTTCGACAGAGACGCAAGAAGATGAGGGAGTAGGCTGCTGCAAACGTAGGGTTGTGTGATTTGACAGTGAGTTACTGTTGGACAGGTGGGGCCCGGTGATTTGACTTGCCATTATCATTTTAACTGCAGCGCTATGATCGGCTTGAGTCTCCTGATTCCTGACCACCTCCATACAGGTGCCTCTCCCGATGCTCCACCATGTAGAGGCTGGCTCTTGCTTGAGAGCCCACTCCTCCAATTTTTCCTTGCCTCTTTCCCCCAGATATGCAAAAATGCCATGTAAAGCGGGCTTATACCCCACTATTGTACTTGATCCTACAAGTGCTAAGCCTGCCACATAGGCATAAAGTCTGATGTGGCAAGTTAATTAAAAAGAGACAGACTAGTTTGGTGACCCCTGGAAGAAATGGTGATAAGCGCGTGTACCTAGATGAAGCAAACTTAGCAACAAAAAACTACGCACCTATGCATTGGGGACTTGAGTTGCTAAGCCATTTAATGCCCATAGCACCTCATCTAAGCACCATTTCATTGGAAGAGCTCACTCCTTGGCAAATGGAATAAATAATACGAAGAAAGAGATAGAGAGAAGTAAACAAAAAATATTCTTATAGCAAACCTTATAGGTAACCTTGTTGTATGACTAACTAAGTGATGACTATGTATTACATGCCAACATCAGATAGCCTAACGCACCGTGTTAAATCTCCAAGGGCGCAGCCGCGCGAGCGAGGCGACAGTCCTTGTAGGCGCGAGCATGATACGGGCTGCTGGCAGCCCTTGGATCTGAGATCGAATAGTCGCATGCTAAGTTGTTGAAAATTTGCAGAATAACCCTCCAGATTGGATATTCACCCACAGGTCTAGAATCACGCCATGCAACCGTTCGATCTTAGATCCAAGGGCTCTCGGAAGCCCGTATCATGGGAGAATGGAAAGCTTCGTATCACCTGTAATTTTCCTGACGCATGACATGACATCAAAAGCCATCTAATTACGCCCCATAGTACTATGCATGAATCCATTTGTCCACCAGGCAAGCCACTACCCTGCCATTCACACGTGCCCCCCACTCGACATTTTTACAATCGATAAACCGCTCCTAGTCGTCCCGCCTTTCACATTACAACAGTTCCACTAATCCTAACCCTCCTCCCAAATCCATGGCGTCCCAAATCTCCATGATCAGCGGCGAGTACAAGGTTAGAACCATCACGGCGATGAGTTCGACATCATTCTACACCTGTTCTTCCACAATAGTGAAAGAATGCCTTGCTCGCTTCAAACGCATGTTCGAAAACTCAAATGATGAGTGGGCCGCTGTGCTAGATGTCGAGTACACCATAGTCCTGGGAAGCGAGAAGAATCTAAAGGAGGCAGACAAGAAGAAGCCTACCATGATTCAGGTTTGCATGCATGAATTATTCTTGGTCTACCACATATGCCATGCTGATGTTGAGTGCTAAGATTTTAAGAATTTCCTCAAGGACGGCCGAGTCAAATTCATTATTGTAGACTTTAGGAACGACAAGGAAATCTTGGGTCGGATAGGCCTCGTTGTAGGTGACCCCTTCGACTGTTGGAAATATGCCCTAGAGGCAATAATAAATTAGTTATTATCATATTTCCTTGTTCATGATAATCGTTTATTATCCATGCTAGAATTTTATTGTAGGAAACTCAGATACATGTGTGGATACATAGACAACACCATGTCCCAAGTAAGCCTCTAGTTGACTAGCTCGTTGATCAATAGATGGTTACGGTTTCCTGACCATGGACATTGGATGTCGTTGATAACGGGATCACATCATTAGGAGAATGATGTGATGGACAAGACCCAATCCTAAGCCTAGCACAAAGATCGTGTAGTTCGTATGCTAAAGCTTTTCTAATGACAAGTATCATTTCCTTAGACCATGAGATTGTGCAACTCCCAGATACCGTAGGAATGCATTGGGTGTGCCAAACGTCACAACGTAACTGGGTGGCTATAAAGGTACACTACGGGTATCTCCAAAAGTGTCTGTTGGGTTGGCACGAATCGAGACTGGGATTTGTCACTCCGTGTGACGGAGAGGTATCTCTGGGCCCACTCGGTAGGACATCATCATATGCGCAATGTGACCAAGGAGTTGATCACGGGATGATTTGTTACGGAACGAGTAAAGAGACTTGCCGGTAACGAGATTGAACAAGGTATCGGATATCGACGATCGAATCTCAGGCAAGTACAATACCGCTAGACAAAGGGAATTGCAAACGGGATTGATCGAATCCTCGACATCGTGGTTCATCCGATGAGATCATTGTGGAACATGTGGGAACCAACATGGGTATCCAGATCCCGCTATTGGTTATTGACCGGAGAACGTCTCAGTCATGTCTGCATGGTTCCCGAACCCATAGGGTCTACACACTTAAGGTTCGATGACGCTAGGGTTATAAAGGAAGTTTGTATGTGGTTAACGAGTGTTGTTCGGAGTCCCAGATGAGATCCCGGATGTTACGAGGAGTTACGAAATGGTCCAGAGGTAAAGAATTATATATGGGAAGTCCTGTTTTGGTCGCCGGAAAAGTTTCGGGTTTTATCGGTAATGTACCGGGACCACCGGGAGGGTCCCGATGGTCCACCAAGTGGGGCCACCAGCCCCGGAGGGCTGCATGGGCCAAGTATGGGAGGGGACCAGCCCCAGGTGGGCTGGTGCGCCCCCCCACAAGGGCCAAAGGCGCCTAGGGTTTGGGGAGGTGGCGCCTCCACCTAGCTTGGGGGGCAAGTTTCCCCCTCTCCCCCCCTTGGCCGCCACCCTAGATGGGTTTGGGGCTGCTGCACCCCTTGGGGTGAAAACCCTAAAGGGGGCGCACCCCCCTCCCTCTCCCCTATATATATTTGAGGACTTTGGGGCTGCCAACAGATGAGTTTTGACCTCTCCATGGCGCAGCCCTGCCTCTCTCCCTCCTCCTCTCCCACGGTGCTTGGCGAAGCCCTGCAGGATTGCCACGCTCCTCCTCCACCACCACGCCGTCGTGTTGCTGCTGGACGGAGTCTTCCCCAACCTCTCCCTCTCCCCTTGCTGGATCAAGGCATGGGAGACGTCACCGGGCTGCACGTGTGTTGAACGCGGAGGTGTCGTCCGTTCGGCACTAGGATCTCCGGTGATTTGAATCACGATGAGTACGACTCCATCAACCCCGTTCACTTGAACGCTTCCGCTTAGCGATCTACAAGGGTATGTAGATGCACTCCGCTTTCCTCATTGCTAGATTACTCCATAGATTGATCTTGGTGTTGCGTAGAAAATTTTGAATTTCTGCTACGTTCCCCAACATCGACCTCCAGAAGAAACGGCTGGTGCCTTCCTATGATCAGCCTTCAATGCTGACCATGGCAGGAGCCATGGTTCATCCTTCGTACGGTACACAGAAGAAACCTCTGTTCAGGTTTCATCATGCATGGGAGTGGAATGTACTAGATATAGACCACATCCACTATGTTGCAATGGATGGCTACCTTTGTTTCAATATCTACAAGGGTTGGATGAAGAGCAAGAGGGAAGTGTGCGGTTCAAGCAAAGAAGTATCGACCAAGAGGAAGAGGGACAAGGACGAAGTCGAGGACGTGGATGAGGAGTCCGAGTAAGGTGGCAGCGTCGTTGCTCATGGTGGTTCTGATGCAGTGTCTACCAGATTAGTTGCTTAGTTTTATTTCAGGTGTGCTTAGTTTTATTTGAGGGGTGTGTTGTGCTGAGCCCCTAGCAGAACTATGTTATGTTTCTTCTTGTTATATTTCATACATTTCATCTTTTAGTTGGTATAGTACTACCACTAATTTCTTCACATTATATACGTACAATATATATGGCCAACATCATATAGCCAGCAGTTTAGTTGTCAAAGAATTTCAGGGTGCTTAGTTTTGTCAAAGAATTCTAGGGTTCTTAGTCCTATTTGAGGGGTGTGTTGTGCTAGAGACCATTAACTTATCTTTGTGAGAATCTTCTTATTTTTGTCATGTAACATGGTCAATAGGTTTGACAAGAAAATAACAATGTCTAATGGCATTTCTAATATACGCTGCCTTCCCCCAGATTTTCTTTACAGAGGCAACATAGAACTATATGAGTGACCTGTTAAATTTTGGAATTATTCCGGGTTCGTTTGGCCTTTTTATACATTAATTGAGTTTCTGTTCATTTAATGTGCATAATTCAAATTTGAACTACAAGGACATGCTCCCGTGCACCAAAGTTGATTGAAAAATCACATGTTGTAGCGACCAGACCTCAAACAGTCTGATCTCTGTGCTCCGGTGTCATCCCTGGATCAGTAATGCTGACACCACACAGTACTCGGAGGATTTATAGCAGAGTAGCAATCACACAATTATTACATCGAGTGTCTCAAAAGAGAACTTATTACAATAATATGGCTTAAGGCCATCTAATAGCAATAACAGTGGAAGGCTTGGAAGATAAGTGAGTCCATCAACTCCAATGGCATCACTGAGTATAGAACCATGACCTAAAAACTCCTTAATCGTCGTCCGAAAAGTCTGCAACATTAATGTTGCAGCCCGAAACGGGCCAGCACATGGAATATGATGGCAATGTAACACATAGAGAGTAACGGAATGAAACAGCTATACTATATGCATATTTGGCTGGTGGAAAGCTGTACGGTTACAGTTTTTGCGTAAAGCCAATTTTTCCCTACTTCAAAGGAATAAATTTATTTAACTATCATGGTAGTTGTTAAACATTGAGAATGGTTGATAGCATTCTCAATCCCAATTAAGCATCGTCATTAAACATAACCCAACAAAATTAATTTAGAGTAACATGTTGAGATTCACATGAAAGTCCAGGTACTAGATACTCAAGATGTCCATAACCGGGGACATGGCTAACCATGATTAGTTTATTACACTCTGCAGAGGTTAGTGCACTTTTCCCCACATGACTCGATCGCCTCTGTTTGGTTTCTCGCACTACATGGTGTTTGAGAAGACGGATGACCGAGACATAGTCTTTCAGAAGCGCTAGCACCTTACGATCGGGTAGACCGTACCACCTACATCCCCTACATCTGCTAGTCTACCACTGTAAGAGTTCGCACAACTTAGTCAACTATGCTAGAGCCCATAATAGCTTGTGGCTGCACACGGAAGTTTCTAGTATGAATAGTCTCATGATCCCTTTGAGCCTGGGTGGCGGTCCAAAAGAAAACAGGCAAGTCCTGGAATACCCAGGTGCCTCAATCCACCTAGATGTGTGTTTAAGTTGGCACCTTAGATAAACCATTAATTAACAATCTCACATCTGTCATGGATTTCACTCACCCAATCCACGTCTACTAGCATAGCATGGCATGATAAGCAAACGTAGAAGTAACTCCCAAAGGTTTGAAAAATAAACTGGTAATAGGTACTACCTCATCTACTTCCCATCCCACAATTTAATTAGATCCTAATCATGCAATGTGAGAGGTTTGATCTAATGCAATAAAACTGCGTAGTAGAAAAGGTATGATCAAAGTGTTACTTGCCTTGCTGATAATCTGGGAAACCTAGCGATTCGAAGTAACAGGCGGCGCACTCCGGATACTCTACCGCAAACAAACAAACGAGCATGCAATAATTACTCATCTAATGCACAGGTAAAACTCAAATAAGAGATCTAACTAGAAGGTTCAACTTAAGAACTCCGGTTGGCAAAAAGAATCAAATCGAACGAAGCAAGGAAAGTCAAACGGCGAAAGAAAACAACTTCGTTCTAGTAATCTGGATCTAGGGCAAATTTTACAGTAGCAAAATCTTGTTTAAGTTGGTTAAACGGATAGAGGGTTTCGATACGAAACTCTAGGCGCTTGAATCGCCTGATTCCGATAAACGAGCGAAAAGTTATACTAAAACGAAAATCGGATCAGGAATCCCGATCACAAAAATCGCGGATTTAATCCGAGAAAAAGGAAAACGACGAACACTCGCAAAAAAAACCGGAAAACCAATCTTTTTAAAAAAACCAAAACTAATAAACCGGCGAAAACCGACGAAAACCGATCGGTTTTTGTTTTTTTAAAAGATGGCACGGAAAACAAGGCGGCGGCGAACCTCGGCGGCGGCGACGGCGTCCAGCGGGCGTCTTCGGCGGGGCGGCGGCGGCGGCGCATAGCGGCGGCGGCGGCGCGTGGGGCGACGGCGCGGGGATCGAGGGCGGGTGGGGCTGGCGGCTAGGGTTTCCTCCCGGGGGGGGGGGGGGGCTGGGCCGGCTTATATTGCCTAGCCGGGCCAGACTCCTAGTCAGACACGGCCCGTTAGGTCGGTTCGTTTTTTTCTTAAATTATTCTGCTCGGAAGAAAAATAAAAAGAAATATTAAACGGACTCCAAAAATTCCGAAATAAATTTTCACGGGCTTCTAAAATCAAGCCTCACAAGGTGAACATTTATTTGGGACCTAAATGCAATTTTGAAAAACGCACTTTTTTCCTAAATTCAAATAAAACACCGAAAAATTCCGGAATAAAATCCTATGTGATTTTATTATTAAATCCTCAATATTTCTTTATTTTGGGAAAGTCATTTTATTCCCTCTCTCATATTTTTGTAATAGAAATAATTGATGATAAAATAAATAAAATCAAATGATCCTTTTCTCAAAATTTGAGAAGACTCAAATATGAAAATAACGAAATCCCCAACTCTCTCCGTGGGTCATTGAGTTGCGTAGAATTTCTAGGATCAACCAAAATGCAAATAAAATATGATATGCATTGATGATCTAATGTATAACATTCCAAATTGAAAATTTGGGATGTTACAAACCTGCCCCCCTTAAGATGAATCTCGCCCTAGAGATTCGGGTTGGCTAGAAAATAGGTGAGGGTGGTCCTTGAACAAATCTTCCTCTCGCTCCCAGGTGGCTTCATCCTCTGAGTGGTGGCTCCACTGAACTTTGCAAAACTTGATAACCTTGCTGCGAGTAACTCGGTTGGCAAACTCAAGAATCTTGACTGGCTTCTCCTCGTAGGTCAAATCGTTATCCAACTGAATAGTTTCCAAAGGCACTGTATCTCTCAACGGTATGTCAGCCATCTCCGCATGACACTTCTTCAGCTGAGAAACGTGGAGCACATCATGAACTCCTGACAATCCTTCGGGCAATTCCAGCTTGTAGGCCACTTCCCCCATACGTTCCAAAACTCGATATGGTCCTACAAAGTGTGGTGCTAACTTCCCTTTAACTCCAAAACGCTTTGTTCCCCGAAGTGGAGATACTCGAAGATAAGCTCTATCTCCAACTTCGTATACTGTCTCCTTGCGTTTAGAATCTGCATAAATTTTCTGTCTGGACTGGGCTACCTTGAGCCTATCGCGAATCAATTTCACCTTCTGTTCAGACTCCTTAATCAAGTCAGGTCCAAACAACTGGTGGTCTCCAACTTCGTCCCATGACAACAGTGTCCTACACCTCCTTCCGTACAAGGCTTCGAAAGGGGCCATCTTTAAACTGGTTTGGTAACTGTTGTTGTAAGAGAACTCTGCATATGGCAAATTGTCGTCCCAACTAGATCCATAATCTAGCGCACAAGCTCTCAGCATATCCTCCAAAATCTGATTTACCCTCTCGGTCTGTCCATCTGTCTATGGATGAAAAGCTGTACTGAATTCTATCCTGGTACCCAAAGTTTCGTGCAACTGCTTCCAGAACTTTGAGGTAAACTGGGTTCCTCTATCTGATATGATACTCCTTGGAACTCCATGCAGACATACGATCCTGGTCATGTATATCTTTGCCAACTTAGCACTAGTGTAAGTGGTCTTTACTGGGATGAAATGAGCTACTTTCGTCAATCGATCAACTACAACCCAAATTGAGTCATAGCCTGAATGAGTCCTGGGAAATCTCATGATAAAATCCATGCCTAGCTTATCCCACTTCCATTCGGGTATCGGCAATGGTTGTAACAATCCTGCTGGCTTCTGATGCACTGCATTTACTCTCTGACATACATCACAAACGGCATACATCACAAACGGCTACATACTCCGCTATATCCTTCTTCATTCCGGTCCACCAGAAAATATCCTTCAAATCCAGATACATCTTGCTATTTCCTGGATGAATTGAATATGGTGAATCGTGTGCCTCTTGCAAAATCAACTTCCTGTCTCCGGGTCATTGGGCACATATACGCGGTCTTCAAACCATAGGGTGTCATGCTCATCCTCACGAAATCCTTTAGCTTTTCCTTTGCTCAGTTTCTCCTTTATAGAAGCAATCTCTTTGTCAGCTTTCTGAGCTTCTCTGATTCTATCCATCAAAGTTGACTGAATCTCCAATGCTGCTACATAGCCTCTCGAAACTATTTCCAAACATAGTTCACGAAGATTTTCTGCTAACTCCTTGGGTATTTCTCCCATCATTAATGTATTGACATGGCTCTTGCGGCTTAATGCGTCAGCTACTACATTAGCCTTTCCGGGGTGATAATGCAATTTCATATCATAATCTTTGATAAGCTCCAACCATCTCCTTTGTCTGAGATTCAATTCCTTCTGGGTGAAAATGTACTTCAAACTTTTATGATCCGTGTACACCTCACAATGATTACCAATGAGAAAATGTCTCCATGTTTTCAAGGCATGCACTACGGCTGCTAACTCCAAATCATGCGTAGCATAATTCAACTCATGGGGCTTCAGTTGTCTTGAGGCATATGAAACAACTCTCCCTTCCTGCATAAGCACTGCTCCAAGTCCTCGACGTGAAGCATTGCAGTACACCTCATAATCTTTGGTCTGGTCTGGCAAAATCAACACTGGTGAGGTAACCAAACGTTTCTTCAACTCCTGGAAACTAGCCTCACACTCCTCTTTCCATATGAACTTGGTATCCTTCTTTAATAACTCTGTCATAGGCTTCGCAATCTTTGAGAAATTCTCAATAAATCTCCGGTAGTATCCTGCGAGTCCAAGAAAACTCCGGATCTCTCCAACTGTTGTTGGGGCTTCCCACTTGGTCACGGTTTCAACTTTAGCGGGATCTACTGCTATACCTTCACCAGATATAACATGTCCAAGGAATCCTACTTCCTTCAACCAAAACTCACATTTGCCGAACTTGGCATATAATTGATGTTCTCTGAGCTTTCCAAGTACCAAACGCAAATGCTCCTTATGCTCCTCTTCATTCTTCGAATAAACTAGGATATCATCAATGAACACTACGACGAACTTATCCAAAAACTCCATAACACTTTGTTCATCATGTTCATAAAATAGGCAGGTGCGTTAGTCAGACCAAATGACATAACGGTATACTCATACAGCCCATACCTGGTGGTAAAAGCTGTCTTCGGAATATCCTGTTCTCGAATCTTCAACTGGTGGTATCCTGATCGCAGATCGATCTTGGAAAATACCTTAGCTCCTTGCAATCGATCAAACAGATCGTTTATCATTGGTAATGGGTACTTATTCTTGATCGTTACTTCATTCAATCCTCGATAATCAACAACCATCATTAACGATCCATCCTTCTTCTCCACTAGAAGTACTGGCAATAACCAAGGTGAAGAACTTGGGCGGATATATCCCTTATCCAGTAACTCCTTAATCTGCTTCTTAATTTCCACCAAATCCTTTGCTGGCATCCTATATGGTCTCTTTGATATTGGCCCTGTGCCTGGCAATAGCTCAATCAAGAACTCAATATATCTATCCGGTGGCATGCCTGACAACTCTTCTGGAAATACATCAGGGAAATCCCTTACCACTGGTACTTCCTCCTGCACAACTCCTGTTAGGCAATTTACCTGGGTCCTCTTTGGCACATGTCAGGATACATACTTGATCCTTCTCCCTTCTGGGGTGGTAAGCAAAATTGACTTACTAGCACATTCAATATTCCCTTCATACTTTGATAACCAATCCATGCCTAATATCACATCCAATTCTTGAGATTCCAATACTATTATGTCTGAGGGAAAAACATAGTTACCAATCCTTAATGGTAACCGATCACACCATAGACTAGCCACATACTCTGCTCCGGGCGAGGTTACTAACATGGGTGACCTAAGGGCTTGGGTTGGTAGGTTATACTTATCCACAAATCCCCTTGAGATGTATGAATGCGATGCACCAGTATCAAAAAGAACGAGTGCAGTAAATGACTTAACCAAAAACTTACCTATTACTGCATCGGGCTGAGCTTCAACCTCCTCCACGCTAACGTGGTTCACCTGTCCCCTGTTGAAAGGGTTCGGCTTCTTCCCAAAACTTCCATTGCCATTTTGGCCTTCAGGACATTCATTGGCATAATGTCCGGTCTTCTAACACTTATAGCAAGTGACTTGGCTCAAGTCCTTTTTGGCTGGGGTTGAGGGGTTGGTGCGGTTCTGGCCGTTGCTTCCTCCATTGCCATTACCATTTTTGGTGCCATTGTGATTGTGCGAGCTACCTCCTCCATGGGTATGCTGAAAATGTCCTCTCGGTCTAGGGGTAAAACGTGGCTTCTGCTGAGCTCCTGAATTGTACTTTCCTTGTCCATATTTCCTCTTGTGATTTTCAATTTGCTGTTGCTTCCCTTCAATCATACGAGAATGATCAACCAACTCCTGGTAGTTGTTGAAGGTGGCTACCATCAACTGCATGCTCAACTCATCATTCGGTCCTTCCAGAAACTTCTCTTGCTTAGTTGCATCCGTAGCGACGTCATCTGGGGCATAACGTGCTAACTTACTAAATTCCTCCACATACTGGCCAACTGTCCGTCCTCCTTGGCGCAAGTTACGAAACTCATGCTTCATGGCCATAGCTCCTGCTGAAACATGGGCAGTACGAAAAGCCTACTGAAACTGGTCCCATGTGACAGTGTCGATTGGGAAGGTGGCTGTGAAATTCTCCCACCATGATGCTGCGGGTCCTTCTAACTGATGTGCGGCAAACTTCACCTTCTCTGCATCTGTGCATCCTGCTGTGGTCAACTCCCTAACTGTCTTGCGGAGCCAATCATCTGCTACTATCGGCTCGGTGCTACTGGAAAACACCGGCGGATTCAGCCTAAGGAAACGGGCTAAGTGGTCAACAGGTGGTGGTGGTGGTGGGTTGTTGTTGTTGTTGTTCCCCTGATTCTGATTCTGGACTAGCAACTACATCAATGTGTTCTGCTGCTGGATCAACTGGGTGAGCTCCGGTGGGAAAGCAAACCCGGGGTCACGTCTCGGAGTCATCTGTGGGTTCAGAAAAGATGAGATATAAGAATAGAGGGGGTCTAAAGAGAAAACACTACCCATATGCACATGAGGCAAAAGCAAACAATTCACTTCAATCAATCAAACAAGGGCATACAATCGATCTATCTATTGCAAAAGTGCTCGGACTACTATATTTACATGGTGGACTACTACTACTGATGAGGTGGTCTACTAGAAATATTCTTCGGTTGCAGACTCCATGATATCTGCTCCTGCTTCATCAACATAGTCATCATCGCTACTGTCTGGTTCCGAGTCGGTGCCGTCGATGATAATGTAGTCTTCCGGGCTAATCTCCTTGGGTTCTTCGTCTTCATCTACTGGTTTCGGGCCTCCCATAAATATTCCAATCTTCTTGATCAGGTCATCATTCTTCTCCACCAATACTTCAATTTCCTCTTCATAATCTTCACGTGTAGCCTTGAGTTCTTCCTCCAGTTCCTTGATTCTAGTCTTAGCCTTCTTCAGATCTGTCATGTCGGCACACATCTGGTTCTCCTGGCGTCGAATGTGTTGGTTTAATTCCTGGATAAAAGTTGCAATTGATCTATCCTTCCTGGTGCTGATCATCTCCCAGTGTTCATCTCGGCGCCCACAAATCTGGTAGATAGTATCCTTGAGATCCTTGCGGTAGACTTCTCCAATGCGTCCCATGGCGATGTGAGCTGTCATGCTCTTTCCTAGACTCCAAGTTGGTGCATCAAATGAAAACTCTATGGGCTCAGTGACTGGCATGAACGTCCTTCCTGGAACTTGAACTTGAATCATCCAGCGCTCTTCTTCAGATAAAGTGCCGTTGTAGGTTCCCGTGAAGCTTGGTACTCCTATGTTCAGGTATCTAGTGACTTCCTTCAAGTGTCGTCCAAAGGGTGTATCTTCATCCGGTTGTGTGAAGTTGTTCCTTGCATCCGCCATACTAAAGAGTAGAAAATATGAGAAGTCAGAAAAAAAGAGAGTGAATAGTGATCTATGGCTTTTAGCTTAGTGGTCGTGTCCTACAGTCAGCATGTGCTCTGATACCATCTCTGTAGCGACCAGACCTCAAACAGTCTGATCTCTGTGCTCGGGTGTCATCCCTGGATTAGTAATGCTGACACCACACAGTACTCGGAGGATTTATAGCAGAATAGCAATCACACACTTATTACATCGAGTGTCTCAAAAGAGAACTTATTACAATAAATATGGCTTAAGGCCATCTAATAGCGATAACAGCGGAAGGCTTGGAAGATAAGTGAGTCCATCAACTCCAACGGCATCACTGAGTATAGAACCATGACCTAAAAACTCCTTAATCGTCGTCTGAAAAGTATGCAACATTAACGTTGCAGCCCGAAACGGGTCAGCACATGGAATATGTTGGCAATGTAACACATAGAGAGTAATGGAATGAAACAGCTATACTATATGCATATTTGGCTGGTGGAAAGCTCTATGGTTATAGTTTTTGCGTAAAGCCAATTTTTCCCTACTTCAAAGGAATAAATTTATTTAACTATCATGGTAGTTGTTAAACATTGAGAATGGTTGACAGCATTCTCAATCCCTATTAAGCATCGTTATTAAACATAACCCAACAAAATTAATTTAGAGTAACATGTTGAGATTCACATGAAAATCCAGGTACTAGATACTCAAGATGTCCATAATCGGGGACACAGCTAACCATGATTAGTTTATTACACTCTGTAGAGGTTTGCGCACTTTTCCCCACAAGACTCGATTGCCTCCGTTTGGTTTGTCGCACTACATGGTGTTTGAGAAGACAGATGATTGAGACATAGTCTTTTAGAAGCGCTAGCACCTTACGATCGGGTAGACCGTACCACGTACATCCCCTACATCTTCTAGTCTACCACTGTAAGAGTTCGCACAACTCAGTCAACTATGCTAGAGCCCATAATAGCTTGTGGCTGCACACGGAAGTTTCTAGTATGAATAGTCTCATGATCCCTTTGAGCCTGGGTGGCGGTCCAAAAGAAAACAGGCAAGTCCAAGAATACCCAGGTGCATCAATCCACCCGGATGTGTGTTTAAGTTGCCACCTTAGATAAACCATTAATTAACAATCTCACATCTGTCATGGATTTCACTCACCCAATCCACGTCTACTAGCATAGCATGGCATGATAAGCAAACGTAGAAGTAACTCCCAAAGGTTTGAAAAATAAACTGGTAATAGGTACTACCTCATCTATTTCCCATCCCACAATTTAATTAGATCCTAATCATGCAATGTGAGAGGTTTGATCTAATGCAATAAAACTAGGTAGTAGAAAAGGTATGATCAAAGTGTTACTTGCCTTGTTGATGATCCGGGAAACCTAGCGATTCGAAGTAACAGGCGGCGCACTCCGGATACTCTATCGCAAACAAACAAACGAGCATGCAATAAGTACTCAGCTAATGCACATGTAAAACTCAAATAAGAGATCTAACCAGAAGGTTCAACTTAAGAACTCCATTTGGCAAAAAGAATCAAATCGAACGAAGCAACGAAAGTCAAACGGCGAAAGAAAACAACTTCGTTCTAGTAATCTGGATCTAGGGCAAATTTTACAGTAGCAAAATCTTGTTTAAGTTGATTAAACGGATAGAGAGTTTTGAGACGAAACTCTAGGCGCTTGAATCGCCTGATTCCGATAAACGAGCGAAAAGTTATACCAAAACGAAAATCGGATCAGGAATCGCGATCAGAAAAATCGCGGATTTAATCCGAGAAAAAGGAAAACGACGAACGCTCGCAAAAAAAACCGGGTAACCGATCTTTTTTAAAAAAAAACCAAAACTAATAAACCAGCGAAAACCGATGAAAACCGATCGGTTTTTGTTTTGTTTTTTTAAAAGACGGCTCGGAAAACAAGGCGGCGGCGAACCTCGGCGGCGGCGGCGGCGCGTGGGGCGACGGCACGGGGATCGAGGGCGGGCGGGTCTGGCGGCTAGGGTTTCCTCCCGGGGGGGCTGGGCCGGCTTATATTGCCTAGCCGGGCCAGAGTCCTAGTCGGACACGGCCCGTTAGGTCGGTTCGTTTTTTTTAAATTATTTCGCTCGGAAGAAAAATAAAAAGAAATATTAAATGACTCCAAAAATTCCGAAATAAATTTTCACGGGCTTCTAAAATCAAGCCTCACAAGGTGAACATTTAATTGGGACCGAAATGCAATTTTGAAAAACGCACTTTTCCTAAATTCAAATAAAACACCGAAAAACTCCAGAATAAAATCCTATTTGATTTTATTATTAAATCCTCAATATTTCTTTATTTCGGGAAAGTCATTTTATCCCCTCTCTCATATTTTTGTAATAGAAATAATTGATGATAAAATAAATAAAATCAAATGATCCTATTCTCAAAATTTGAGAAGACTCGAATATGAAAATAACGAAATCCCCAACTCTCTCCATGGGTCATTGAGTTGCGTAGAATTTCTAGGATCAACCAAAATGCAAATAAAGTATGATATGCATTGATGATCTAATGTATAACATTCCAAATTGAAAATTTGGGATGTTACACATGTGTTTCCTTGGGTGATTTTCTAGGTCACATGCAAGAAATGGGAATAAATTCAAACATCTGGGCATCGTGGTTCAGCCGAGAACATTGAGAAGCTTGGTTTTAAAATTCTTGTAAATCCAAAACATTCCTGAAAATCATGAAACTTGGCATGGTGTCATGTCATCGTACTACCATGCTGTGTTAAAAAAATTGCAGAATAGGAACAAGTTTTGGTATAAGTTTCTTGCAAACCGGAGCTTCTCTCAAGAAGGCTCATAGTTCTGAGAGGGAACGTGTCACCTTTGTGTGCATAATTCAAATTTTAGATACAAGCACATGCTCCAGTGCACCAAAGCTGGTTGCCGAATCACATGTGTTTCCTCGGGTAAATTTCTAGGCCCCATGCCAGAAATGGGAATGAAATTCAAACATCTGGGCATCATGGCTCGGCTGGAAACATTGAGAAACTTGTTTTTTATTTCCTGTATATCCGAAACACGCATGAAAATCATGAAACTTGGCTTGGTGTCATGACATGGCACCAACATGCAGTGGTAATTTTGCTGTCCGATTTGCAAAGGCGCACACATTAACAACCAACAAAGTCATATTGGAACAAGTGATGTCACATTACAATCGAAAACACAAGTATTATTGAAACTATGGGCGTTCTATTTACCATTTACGTGCCGCCACGCGTCCCCTTTTTTTATTAGCTCGGAGGCACCGTGTAGGGTAGCTATTTGAGTATAGGAGGCGTGCGAGCCCTTTGACCTCCATCTGTCATCCACCTCTCTCCCAAGGTCTCCATTAATGATGCCCGAACCTCTGTTTAATGGTGTGGCAATGTCTCACTCGACTAAGATTTAAGAGAGAAAAAAGAAAATCTGAAAAGAAAATTTTGCATGGATCTTGATGTAAGATCCGACGGACCCATATAGCATCTAATGCGACTTACAGCAAGACTGATGAATGTGCGGGCTGCACACGGCACCAACACGACACGAGCTTCCTCAGCCTGGTGCGCATGCAGTCGGGTGAGTTGTCCAAGTATAGACACAACCAGTCCCTCGTTGGTATCCGCGCCTTGACTTTGGCTGGTCATAGTGGAGAGTAGCATAGACTAGTTACTAGTCTATGTTACTAGCATAGACTAGTTACTAGTCTATGTTACTAGTACCTTCATAGTGGGTAGTGGCATATAGTATATGCCTAATTTGGCGACGAGCGCTCTCTATATGTACCACCTTTTTTCTTTAATTACATCTTGTTAGTTTTGCTCCATGGCGCAATCCATCGATACTACTACTACTATACAAATGTATACATTTTTTAAAAGGCTAGAGGGCGGGGTAGTCTAGCTTACTCCTTTTCATGAGAGGCAAGGGCCTTTGTGATTTGACGGCTCATTACTGCTAGAAGCCGGGGCCTTGTGATTTGACTGCACGTATAAATGTGCCAACAACCTGAGGAGGAGCAAAGAACCGTGCAGTATACTCATGTTTTCCACTGGAGTATGACGGAGGAGCACGAAACACGGCAGCCCAGTGCCATATCCTCTACTCTCTACTCTTATTATATATTACTAGCAAGAGGCATTGTTCTATTGGCGATAAAGAATGATCTAATTTGCTAGTCATCTCATTTTTAGCATTGTTCTATTCATGCCTCCGAGAGAAGGTGACACGTGCGGCCAAACACCCGAAGCAAAATAAGAAACACAGGAGCAAAAGAAGGAGGATTATCATCCCAAAAAAAGAAGGAAGACACACACACAAGTCTGGGGCACTCCTCTCACTACAAGAAGGGTTGCTGGCCGCGGAGTCGTAACTACTTCTTCATCGCCTCCACGACCTACATCTCCTTGCGCGTCTCCTCCGCCATCTTCATCATTGTGTCCATGATGCGGGATTTCTCGACGCGAGCCTTAATCATCTGTTCCACGGCCGCATTATGTACCTTGACAACAGCCGGGTGCTCGATGTGGAGCTTCGCCAACTCCTCCTTCTGTTCCATGACGAGGGCCTGCAACATCTTCATTGAGGAACTACTATTCTCATGCAGCTTCTTCCAGCCGGCATTCTCCTCCTTCAGCAGGTCGAGCTCGTGGTAGAGCTTCGCCTTGTCCTCCTGAAGTTGCAGGATTTCGCCAGTCGCCTTCTTCTTCGAGGCAATGCTCTTCGTCAGCAGCATTACCAAGCCGGCGGTCAACTCACCTGCTCATTGAGCTCAACGGACATGTCGTCGAGGCTCTCCTTCAGCAGCTCCACCAAGCCATAGATGAACTCCTTCTGCTTATTGAGGTGCTTACTGAGTTGATCGGGCATGCCGTCGAGGGATAACGACTCCAGCGCCGCATGTTCGCCTCCGCGTCTAGGGCGCTCCTGGGAGCCATCGCCTACCCGTGAGAGATCTTTCGAGGTCTCTGTGTGGCGGCGAGCCCTCTCTTTTTTTCCGCAGCCTTGGTTGCCGCTCCCTTGTTACAAGTAGTTCTCGACCTAGAGCTCTGCACACCGGCCATGGCAAGGACGGACGAAGAAGGAGGACTTATGAGGAGGAAGGTAGAGTAATTTTCGGTTAGGTAGTTCCCCTTTTTATAACCTAAGTACTAGCACTAGTACTAAAACCTGCATAGTGGGAACATGTTCAGGTTTGGTACGTACTGGTAGGTTTGATCAGGCTTGCACTTAATTGTAGCACTAGTAATTTCGAATTTGATGGGAACAAGGTAAAGATTAATTGATGGTTTTTGGTTTCGAGGCCCGAAACGGCTCCCGATGAGTTTAGTGGAACATAAATTACAAGTAGACAACACTGCTTAGATGCGTAAATATTATTGTACTGCCAAAAATTGGCACAAAATACGAAGGAGACCGATGGAAGTACTACTACTAGCAACCCATGATTTAACTACTCGCATGCGCGCAGTACTGCGCGCATGTCTTTATTCCGCCCTCACGTCCACTCAATTGGCACGCGCTGTATTATTTGACCATCAATGAAGTGAAGGACTTTACACGCGTCAAATTATCACATGGGGTGGATCTTGGTACAAAATTGCGTCCGCCCGTGTACCTGCGTGTGCGTGCGAGGGAATGAGTGCGTGCATGGCGAGTACATTCTTCCTGAACCAGCAGCACGTCACTGTGATCAATCCACACAACGATGTCGCGACAATGCCTCCACATGTGCCACGTGGCTTCATGAACTGTAAGAGAGGCACTGTGTAGCGTGCCATTGTGTTTTGCACATACTTGAAGTACTAGTAAGGTACACGTGCACTGCATGCGTCAGATTTTGCAACCAAATTACGAATAAATACCACAATGTAGCATGTAAGCTCTGAGTCATATATGCCTGATGTAGACCTTCGTTTAATTCTTATAGTACATCTCATTCAAAATCAATTAGTTTTTATAAAAAACCTAGGGCCTCTTTGATTCGTAGGATTTCTAAAACGCGGGAATAGGAAGAACATGGGATTAGAGTGGAATGTTGTCTTGAATCCTACAAGATGGTACGAGTGTTTGATTGTGCATAGAAAAAACGCAGAATTCCTTCAAATAAGTTTGAGTGGATGGGATGTTTCCTATGAAAACTAGTGCAAATGAATCATATGGAAATATTCCTGTGGTTTACAATCCTACGAATCAAACAACCAAGATAGGAAAAATTCCTAAGGATTAGAATCCTCCAAAATTCCTTCGAGAATCCTTTGAATCAAAGAAGCCCTTAATCTATTTTATGATTCATGGAATTGTGCATTGTAAAGCATAAAGTAAAAACAAATAATGGCAATTCAACTAGAAAAAAAGTTTGGGCAGTTAGGATACGGAAGATTCTAGAACAAAGGAGAACCACCGTCGTTTTGAGATTTGTGCATTATGCTTAAGTTCAACCATGGAGTCTGCTAGATTGTACAAGTGCCAAAATCCGGTGGGGGCTAGACGATGGTGCGAGGGGCCGAGTGGAGGGAGACTATGAAGGACTGCACAACTGCGAGATTGATATTTAGAGAGAGGGTGCGAGAACGTGCACTGTTGCGCACAGTGGCGAAGCCATGAAAAATGTCCCATGAGCTAGGGGGCCAAGCATTGCTAATCCTTTACGAGGAGGGCCAATTCATCAACTTAAACCATTTTTACCAGCAATTGTCTAATGATCACATTCATATTAGCCTCGATATATAGTGATGTTAGGGGGGGCAGGGCCCTTGCTGCCCCCTGTCTTTGCCATTGTGCGCGCGTCTGAGAGATGAAGCGGAAGGCATGGATGATGAGAGGGGGGCGTTGGATATATAATTAATGTGGGTGTATTAGCTATATATGTAATCCTATATAGAGAGGTATAGATTGATCAATGTGGACGTGGCAAAGAGGGTGAGACCTCACTAGATATATAGATTGATCATTTTATGTGGAAAACTATGAAAGACCTAGCTATACACACACACACATAGAGGAACGTCGATCTTTGCGCATACACGTGAGAGATAAAGAATGACCGATATGATGGAGAGGGGAATGTGTGTGTGTGCCTTCATAGGAGACCGACCTGATGAAAAAGATTGCATGTGTGCGATGGATAATGTCGACTGGTAGTGTGTGTGCATCCATGCATGAGAGAAAGTTAGTGGTACAATTATAAAGAGAAGACCAATGTGTGGGTGTAAAAGACTAGGTGAGGTCATAATCAATGTAAAGTTGAATTAAAATATTTGAATAAGAGATCATTATGTTTGAAACCCATGCGTGCATGAATATAACGGAGATCTGCGTGGTGTGGTTTGGAAATGTGCATGTTGCAATGTATACACATTGAACAAGGTTAGATTGGTTTGAATTTGAGATACCGATGGCAGACATCGTTTGGCCACATTGCATCTGTGCATGGACACACTATTCTAATTGGAGATGATGGGTGGCTTTCCCATCACATATATATACCCCTATATGTATATTATATTTTATATTTTTTATATAGTGTGCAGATAACATTAACTTTGAAAGATGGTCATTGGATGAGGCCAATCCAATGGTGCAGAGCTAGCAAATTTGAGCACTACTGGCCATTGGATATCATCTAGATTCCACCAGATTTTGCCACATCTACAATCTAGAAGACTCTATGATTGAACTTAAGCATAATGCACAAACCTCAAAACACAAGAACTTCTTCTTTGTTTTAGAATCTTCCGTATCATAATTTCCCAAATGTTTTTCTACATGATTTGTTTTTACTTTATGCCTTACAACGCACAATTCCATGAATCTTAAAATAGATTGGCTTTCATATAAAAACTAGATGATTTTGAATGAAATGAACTATAAGAATTAAACGAACATCTACATCATGCATATATGACTCAAAGCTTACATGCTATAATGTGGTATTTATTCATAATTTGGTTGCCAAATCACATGTGTGCAATCCACGTGTAGCTTACTAGTCTAAATGGTGTCTCTGTGTGTTGTGCGTGTTAAACACATTGTACATAGTATATCATACTAGTCTAATTTTTTTTTATTTTGGGTACACGTTAAGCTTGCTCTCTCGAAATTTCAAGCCGTGCCTTGTTATGCCGAAATTTCAAGATAGCGTCTCTGTCTATCGTGCTGCAAAACTCCCGCCTCTTCAACCCGTGCCTTGTTACCCCGTATTTAAGATAATTCTTTGTCTCATTGTGCTTCGACAACTCCCTCCATCTCAACCCGCACCTTGGTATTCCAAAATTACAACGCGCACGAAAACTCCCACCTCCTGTGAAATCCTGACATGCGAAATGCCCGTGATACCCCTGAACCGAAAGAACCGCCTCAAATCGGTGGGGGTACTTTCGTAACTTACCCCACATTTTCGGAAAAGCGCGTCCCTAAGTCATGGTTCCCCCACTCCCATCCCATCCGCCCACCCATTCATACACCGAGGCCGGCAAAACCCACGAAGCTCCACACCCTCCTCCGCCCGCCACCCAGCTGGAGCCTCTTCCCCGACGACGTTGTCCACAGCAACACCACGACGTCCCTCATCCACAGTAGCAGATGAGGATCCGTCGTCGATCTGGTCATCCCGCCGGTTCAGCCACCCCGTCCTCCACCTCCAAGGAGCTGCCCTGACGTTCCTCTCTTCTTTCGCGCCACCTCCATTCGCACACCGCCGTATTCACCTGCACCACCGTAACAACATCATCATCACCGTTCCGTCAGATGAAGCTGCGGCCTAATCGGCGCCACCAAAGAGGTTGTAAATGAATCATCGCATTTTCTCCTTGATTCGATATCACGGTGCTGCCGGCACTCAGTCTCGAGCCAACATGGTGCGGCTCCATCCACGGCGGCGTCGCCGGCCACTTCCTCCATGGCGTCGCTCCCTCGGCGGCGACGTCCACATTAGTAGGAGCTGATGCTGCTTTAGCTCTCGCTCGCGCTACTGCTCTTCTCTTGCTCTCGATCCCCTGCCTGGTCCACTCTTGCTCGCGCTACTGCTCTCGCTCTTGCTGTTGCTTGCGATGCTGCTCCGATTTAGCTACACTTCAGTCGACTGAATCGACTCTTGGGTCAGTCGATTTTCAGGGGGTGGGGGTGCTCGCCGGAGTTAAGGAACAACCAGCCACAGCTGGGAGGGGGGCTCGCCGGAGAGGTACCCCACTATATATCTTAGGGTTCAGGGTGGGGGCGGTGGTCGCCGGTGGTGGTGGGGCGGTTGAGGGAGTCCTGGACTAAGGGGTCCTCGGGCGTCCAGCCTATTATCCGTGGGCCGGACTGATGTGCTGTGAAGACATGAAGGCCGAAGAATGTACCTGTGTCCGGATTGGACTCTCCTTGGCGTGGAAGGCAAGCTTGGCGACCGACTATGAAGATTCCTTCTTATGTAACCGACTCTATGTAACCCTAGATTCCCCAGTGTCTATATAAACCGGAGGGGTTAGTCCGGAAAGGAGATATTCATTACCATAGTCATACAGGCTAGGCTTCTAGGGTTTGGCCATTATGATCTCGTGGTAGATCAACTCTTGTAACACTCATATTCATCAAGATCAATCAAGCAGGACGTAGGGTATTACCTCCATAGAGAGGGCCCGAACCTGGGTAAACATCGTGTCCCCCGTCTCCTGTTACCATCGATCCGAGACGCACAGTTCGGGACCCCCTACCCAAGATCCACCGGTTTTTACACCGACATTGGTGCTTTCATTAAGAGTTCCACTATGCCGTCAATGAAAGTTTCGATGGCCCCTTCAATCGTCTATAGTGACGCTGTCCAAGGAGAAACCTTCCTCCCCAGACAGATTTTCTTGTTCAGCAGCTTCATACTGCAGGTCAACTCACTTGGCCATCTGGAGAAGATCGATAGCTACGCCCCTGGCCACCAGGTCAGATTTGGAAGCTTGAACTACGTCGCGGATATCCGCGGAGACTTGATCTTCAATGGATTTGAGACCGCAGCGATCGCTGCCCCTCGCCCCGATGAACATGACTTAAATCTGTCATCGGATCACATCCAGGAGATGGTCCCTGTTGCTGCAACGATCTTAGAACCGGAGCACATCGTGCCATCCGTGGCCACAGAGTCCGCGGCATTGGAGCCGCACACGGACTCAGCACCACACAAAATTTGTGTCAATGGAACTCCGGACTCGTCTCCGGCTATAAGTCCCGGACCGGGTACGCCTGCGGACACCAAGCTGGATCGCTTATCGATTTTCGAATTTAGCGCTGCAGACATCTTCCAGCACTCACCTTTCAGTGATGTGCTAAACTCTTTAATGAACTTGTCCTTGGAGAAGGACTCATAGCCGAACTATGTTCGGTTCGAGCCAGAGGCTGATGATGGGAAATTTCGCTTCCCAACCGCCACCCACTTGATAGCCACTGTCGATGACTTAACCGACGTGCTTGATTACGGCTCCGAAGACATCAACGGTATGGACGATGATGCCGACCAGGAGCAAGGCCAAGACCCACCATTTACTGGACATTGGACAGCCACCTCTTCGTACAATGTGTACATGGTCGACACACCTAAAAAAGCGAGCGACGATGACAATGGAGATCCAGTTACGAATAAACCTTCTCTGACACAGTCCAAGCGCCGGCGCCCTAAACGCTGCTCTAAGCCTCGTCGCTCAAGAGATGACGACACTGGCACCGGAGAAAATAGTATTCCGGGCGACGCTGAAAACAATGAAGACCCTGTCGAGGCTGCAGCCGAACAGGAGGAACAAGACAACGGGCAAGATAACCCTGACAAACAGGCCATGCCTAATGACCCAGATGATGATAGTTATCGTCCAGTCTCCGAGGATGATGAGAGCCTTGGCAATGAGGACATCATCGTGCCTGAGGCACCCCTCGAGCGGAAGCACTTCAAGCGCCAGCTAATAGCCCCTGCAAGAAGCCTGAAGAAGAAGCAGCAGCTGCTCCAAGCTGATAAAGACCTGCTCATTGACAGATGGACTGATGTGCTGGCAGCTGAAGAATAGGGCCTCGAGCGCCCAGCCAAGAGTTACCCAAAGCGCAGACTGCTACCCCAGTTCAATGACGAAGCACCAGATCCCATACCTCCCTCACGCAATGTGGACCGACCACAATGTGGTCGGGATAGTGCGGCGGACCGACCACCCCGCGGTCGGGATAAAACGACAACTCAGGCCGAACAACAGCCCACCCCACCGCCTCGCAAAAACAGGGACAGAATAGCTCGGGACCATACATACGACCTTCGGTAGGAGCTAGACAGTAGAGCAGGACACACCAGGTCAATCTACGGATCACGAGGACGCTTACCAACTCGGGACAACGGCTACCTATTCGGACGTGACAAACCTAGTCACACCCGGGCCGATAACCGCAGACGGAATTCATCGGAGGTGCGCCGTGACGCGGCCCGATATAGAGGCGCATCACACCCTCTCTGCTTCACAGATGAGGTGCTAGATCACGAATTCCCCGAGGGGTTCAAGCCCGTCAATATTGAATTATACGACAGAACAACCGATCCCGCAATATGGATTGTTGACTTTATCCTCCACATCCACATGGCCCGTGGAGATGACCTCCACGCCATCAAATACCTCCCACTAAAACTCAAAGGGCCAGATCGACACTGGCTAAATAGCCTGCCCGAGAAACCCATTGGCAGCTGGGAGGAATTGGAAGAGGCCTTCCTTGACAACTTCCAAGGTACATATGTCCGGCCACCCGATGCCGATGACTTAAGCCACGTAGTTCAACAACCTGGAGAATCAGCCAGAAATTTCTGGACTAGGTTCCTAACCAAAAAGAACCAGATCATTAATTGTCCGGATGTCGAAGCCCTAGTGGCCTTTAAACACAACATCCATGACGAATGGCTAGCACGCCACCTTGGCCAAGAAAAGCCGAAGTCCATGGCAGCCCTTACGGCACTCATGAACCACTTTTGCGCGGGCGAGGACAACTGGCTGGCACGTAGGAAAAACACAACCTGCGAGACAGGCCCCTCCGAGGCTAAGAACAACTCCGGCAAGCTCCAGCGCAATAGACACAAACGTCGAAGGAATGGTGACAACACCGATGACAGCACCGTTAACGCCAGATTCAGCAGCTCCAAGTCCAGCCAGTGAAAGAAGCCCTACAAAAGGAATAGTGAGGGACCATCCAGCCTGGATCACATACTCGATCGTCCGTGCCAGATACATGGTACCCCAGATAAACAAGCCAATCACACCAACAGAGACTGTTGGGTTTTCAAACGAGGACAAAGAGCCCCGGTAGCCGAACACTGGGGGGCAGAAGAAATTCCCCCTCAAGTCAAAACGGTGAACATGATATACGCTACACACATCCCCAAAAGGGAGCGCAAGCGAGCACTTAGGGGCGTCTACACGGTAGAGCCAGTCGCCCCAAAATTCAATCCGTGGTCATCATTCCCTATCACCTTCGATCGTCGACATCACCCAACTAGTATCCGCCATGGCGGTTCAGCCACACTAGTCCTCGACCCAATTATCGACGGTGGTAGCAGCCTCAACCTGCTTTATCAGGACACAGTGCGGAAGATGGGCATTAACCCCTCATGGATCAAACCAACAAAGACTACCTTTAAAGGAGTCATACCAGGCGTAGAGGCCCGCTGTACGGGCTCAATCACACTGGAGGTGGTCTTCGGTTCTCCAAACAACTTCCGAAGCGAAGAGTTAATCTTCGATATCGTCCCCTTCCGCAACCTCTACCACACATTGCTCGGACAAACCGCATTTGCTAGATTCAACGCAGTACTACACTATGCTTATCTCAAGCTCAAGATGCCTGGTCCACGCGGCGTCATAAAAGTCAATGGCAATACTGAACGCTCCCTCCAAATAGAGGAGCACACCGCTGCCCTAGCAGCAGAGGTATAGAGCGGCCTTCTCAAGCAGCACCATAGTACGGCCGCCGAGCCCTGGGACACCATTAAGAGGTTCCGGACTACACTACAACAGGACAGCGCGGCTCATCAAGAGCCCGATTAGCAATTCGGCCTCCGTCCCAGTCCCGATGAAGTAGTGGCATTCGTACCGCGCATACATAATTACGCACTCAAAATTCCATGGACATCGACAGAGGCACAAGCCAGCCCGGGATCTACAGTTCGGTTAGACCGATCCCGGACACACATATAACTTTACTATCTCCTTTTCCCTTTTTGAGGTTTCTCTTATGCGGGCCTCCCTCGATGGCTTGATTAACGGTCCTATCAAAGGATAAACACACCAGATTGGCACGGAGCACAAGCGTGCATGGGAAGCCCTAGAGCCTAACTAAACGATTACTTATCTGTTTTCAGGACCCACACGCAGCTCGCCTTTGGTCACGACATGTCAAATAGCCGGTTGCTTATTGCATTATTTTTTACCAATGTGCTTGGACGCATTAACCAAACTATGATGGAAACAATTCATGATCCAAGTTCTAGGGCCCTAGATCCTATCTCTGTTCTCCCTCTGTTTTCCTTTAAATTACTTATTTCCTAGCAACCGTACACTCTGGTACGTTTCATATTTGCCAAGGGCTCCCATCGCCCCACGATACGACAACAAAGTCCGAGCAATCCTTAAAGATAACTTCGGCACCCTGAACTTAGCATTATATGCATTGGCTCCGAATCATGTCTTTGGTCAATAGTTGGGTCGCCCGGCTCCTATGCTTGCTACCCTACGTTCTGCTAAATCGGCTAGGGTAGTAAAGGGAGAACTAGTGCGATTGTGCCCTGGCCTTGACCAGATGAGCGCCTCAGTAGAGAAAGCCGAAAATTGACTGTCATGATGCAGCGAGAGCCGGTCAGCTGTTCGAGGGTTACAAATTGTTGGATAGTTTTTCCGCATTATGGGAAAGATCGGCACTTCCCGATCAGATGCTGACAGCACTCTGGTTTGAACCAGAGACTGCGCCCACACTTTATTATAAAACTCCTATGGCTAAGTGAGGGCGTTTAAGCC
Source organism: Triticum urartu (assembly GCF_056163025.1). Lineage (NCBI taxonomy): Eukaryota > Viridiplantae > Streptophyta > Magnoliopsida > Poales > Poaceae > Triticum > Triticum urartu. The sequence goes on along the minus strand of NC_141877.1, from coordinate 192,324,178 downwards.
TTACAGTCTGATTGCCTTGTTCGTTGCGCTTAACAACTCCTTCAAGGACCATATAATTGGACCAAGATTGTTTAGATTCCATCCCAAACACCTCCGTACTACCTACGTGAGGGCAAAAGCTGACGACTGGCCAACCCTTAGATTACATACAACACGGCCACATAGAAGGAAACAATTAAAAGCATAACAAACTTACATTACAAAACATGCTTTGTTTTCATAATAGAAGGCAAGGGCAACATGAATACATTTATTCAAATACAATGTCCTGCGAACATTGTGCTGCCGCAAGGCGAGCCCCTTCCAGGACATCCGCAAAACACCATCAATATAGGTCGAGCGCTTGACGATGTCCAGCCGAGGATAGGCATTCACCATCCGCCACATGACTCCGAAGTAGCTACCTGGCATAGCTTCGGCTGGCCATAGCCGGATTATCAAATCTTTAATGGCTAGTTTGGCCACCCTATGCAGCTCCACCAGCTATTTCAGCTGATCGGTGAAGGATACGGGATGCTCTGGAGCCGCATACTGTGACCAGAATAGCTTCTCTATAGAACCCCCTCCTTCGGCTCGATAAAACTCCGCGTCGTCTGATACACTGCATGGTAAATCCGCAAAATCCCCTACGGAACACCAAACCCGGGTTAGTAAAAGGTCCTGCTTCTTCGCATACTTGCTTTGCATCTTAAATGCGTTACTCGCCGTGATCTTCTTGGCCTCCTGGATCTCCTGGAGGGCGGCCTGGGCCTCATTTCATGTGGTCTCCGCACTCTGATGAGCCTTGGCAAGTTCAGTCCCTTCAACTGAGGCATCATGCTCCAAGGCTTCGCATTTCTTGACCGCATCGTGGAGCTCCTGCCGGACTACTTTGACCCGGGCCTTGAGCTTGTTACGAGCGGCTTGCTGCTGGACAACCTTCTCCTCGGCCTCGCCCAGGGCCTTCCTTAGGGCCTCGACCTCGATCACGGTTCCTGCACATATCACAACACTGCGGTCAATATGCAGCGCCTATCCTTTCTAAACACACAACAAGTCGTCACTCACCTTGCTTCTCCTGGAGCCGAACCATGACCTCGCCTAGCTCATTCTCGGACCGCTCCAGCCTCTGCCTCAGTTCAGAGAATTCGGTAGCATGCGAGGTTGCGTCCAACAAAGACGCCTGCTTATTCATACATATTACGTTAGTCTCCTATAACAAAAGATTGATCCTCTGCCCGGTTCTTCTTGCCGAACACCGGACAGTGTCTCAGGGGCTACTATCTACATGGATTTTTTTCTCTTTCTTACCTCGAAACCCGTCAACAGGCTGCTGCAGGCTTCATTTAGTCCACTCTTGGCAGACTAAACCTTCTCAATTACCTTGAAACCCATAAGGACACGGTGCTCGTCCATGACGGAGGTGCCTCATAGCGCCTCCATCAGGTTATCCGGTGTCCCTGCATGAACAGGGGCCACCAGCGGAGGCGGCGCACCCCCCTCCTTCAAAGGGGGCTGCTCGCCGGACTCCAGAGCCATACAGGTCTCCGGAATCGTATTCGGCTAAGGGCCGAATTGGATGCGGCCCTCTTCGCTAGTCTCCATGGGGACCGGCTCCCCCATGTGTCCGGCAGTGGAGGTCTCGCCTTATGGCGCCTCCCGAACAGCATCCTGGGCTCCTCCCCTGTTTGGAGCGGTCCTGCGGGATAACACTTCGGTGTCATCCCTGGCCCCGGGGGAATAAGTAGGCGGTGGCGACATGCTCGCCAACTCCGACGGAGCTAATGAACCTCCAGTTGAGGATCACTGGATAAGGTCGCGGACCGGACTGCAATAGGACCATTAACTATGCCAAGATAATGAAGAGAAAGGGCCAGATGCGCGCATGAGCGAGCCATAACACTTACGATGCGGCCTGAGGCTTAGTGTGGGGGCATCGTTCCGAACTGCTGTCAACGTCCCAGATGGTGCTGACTGCTGGGACGCGCTTCCCCTTCTTGGGCGTTTTCACCTCTGGATGCGCCGAAGCCGCGCTCTTCTTCCTCCTCTCCTCAGGGGGAGGGTTGTTTTCCTCCTCCTTCTCCTCTTCCTCACCATTGTCCTCACGGACAGAGGAATGAGATTCGTCATCTTCGGACGTCACGTCTGAAGTACCCTTGCGATGAGGGCCACTCTTGGCCCCCTTAGCCTTCTTCTCTGGCGCCGGCACCAGCATCTTCGCTAAACATGGGATGGCCGGTTCTTCAGGCAGCGGAGCCGGACACTAGATCCGCTTCGCCCTCTCCATCTAGTCCTGAAAAAGAAACAATAAAAGCTTAGGAATCATCCTTGAAACAAACAAGTGGAGAATGCATCAAAAAAGACATACCTCGCTAGCGAGGTGTTTACCGTTGTTCCCGCGATCTGAATTTGGGGCCGGTGGTTTCTCGTTGCCATTAAAGAGCAACTTCCATGCACCTTCGTGAGTAGTCTCGAAGAGCCTCACCGGGGTCTGGTGCTTCTTCGGGTTGAACTCCCATAGAGGGCAGCTTCGGCGCTGGCACGGGAGGATCCGGCGAACTACCATCACCTGGATCACATCAACGATCTTGACGTTCTTGGTGACCATGCTTTCAACGCGCGTCTGCACCACTATCAGCTCCTCAGGAGGATATTAGTCCGGACTCTTCTCGACCCAGGAGGTGAGTCGCATGGGAGTGCCAGAGCGGAATTCTGCAGCTGCGGCCTAGGTGGTGCCGCGAGGTTCTGTGATGTAGAACCACTGCTTCTGCCACTCCTTTACCATGTCCACAAATGTACCTTTGGGCCAGGAGACGTTGGACAGCTTGCTCACCGTGGCTCCTCCGCACTCCGCGTGCTGGCCAGCCACCACCTTTGGCTTCACGTTAAAGACGTTGAGCCATGGCCCGAAGTGTGGTTGGATGCGGAGGAAGGCCTCACACACGAAGATAAACGCCGAGATGTTGAGGAAAGAATTCAGGGACAGATCATGGAAATCTATCGCGCAATAATACATCAGCCCGCGGACGAAAGGGTGGAGTGGAAACCCTAGCCCGCGGAACAAATGGAGGATGAACACTACCCTCTCGGTGGGCTTCGGCGTGGGGATGACTTGTCCCTCGGTCGGCAGGCGGTGAGTGATCTCCTTCGCCAAGTATCCGGCCGCCCGAAGCTCAGTAATGTCCTCCTCCTTGAGGGAGGAGACCATCCACTTGCCATGACCTTTGGATCCGGACATAGTTGCTTGAGTGGAAAGGATATGAGAACTTGGGTGCTCGAGCTCGAGATTGGAAAGGCAGAGACAGAGAGAGGGCGTGAGAGGGGAAGAGGGAATCCTTATCCCCTTATAAAGGCAACGAGTATTAAATGCCTCCTCACTCACCTTAAGATTTGCCTATTCCCAAGGGCTGTATAAACGGCACAGTTGTGTTACCCATGCCCGCATTGATGAGAATCCAGCGATAAGGGGGAATGATCTGTGCTTTGACAAGATGTGCCTCGGGACGTGGGGCATTGAAACATGAAATCGGTTTGGAATTGTGAATGGGCAGACGTGATGTCATGTTGTGAAAAGCTGTCAGCAGACTAGACTCATGTAAAAATATATTCTCTCTGCAGTTATGTATGGTGTGTGTGTGTGTGACAGGTCCAGATACTATCATCGCATCTGAAGACTATCTTGAAGTTCGGATAGAAGGGAACCCGCCTTGCAATGCCAAAGACAATCTGCGCACCGGACTCCTTGTCATTGAAGCCAGATTCAGGGGCTGCTGAGGGAGTCCTGGACTAAGGGGTCCTCGGGCGTCCGGCCTGTTATCCGTGGGCCGGACAGATGGGTTGTGAAGACATGAAGTCCAAAGAATGTACCTGTGTCCGGATTGCACTCTCCTTGGCGTGGAAGGCAAGCTTGGTGACCGACTATGAAGATTCCTTCTTATGTGACCGACCCTATGTAACCCTAGATTCCCCTCCCCCCGGTGTCTATATAAACCGGAGGGGTTAGTCCGGAAAGGAGATATTCATTACCATAGTCATACATACTAGGCTTCTAGGGTTTAGCCATTATGATCTCGTGGTGGATCAACTCTTGTAACACTCATATTCATCAAGATCAATCAAGCAAGACGTAGGGTATTACCTCCATAGAGAGGGCCCGAACCTGGGTAAACATCGTGTCCCCCGTCTCATGTTACCATCGATCCTAGACGCACAGTTCGGGACCCCCTACTCAAGATCCGCCAGTTTTGACACCGATAGCGGTGGCATTGGGATCGCTGAAGAAAAAATCTCAGCACGGGGGGCCAACAGGGACGGCCGGGGCGGCGGCCAACTGGCAGTGGGGAGTGTTTTCGGGGCGGGCGGGGTGGTGCACCGCCGGCCGTGGGCAGCAGGGGGCGGCTATTTGGCCGGTGCTAGCTGGCGGCTAGGGGGGTGGAGCTTGAAGATGAACTGCAGGCCCTTGATTTCGTATCCAATGGCTGCAAAATCGACTGACCAGATATGAAAAAGTCAGTCGACTGACGTGTAGCCTCACCTCTAGTGCGTTCAGTTTCGATAGTAAAATTCAGTTTCGACAGCAAAATTCAGTTTCGACAGTTAAGTTCAGTTTTGATAGTTAAATTCAGTTTTGACAGTTAAGTTCAGAGATCAGCGGCTGATGTATACATCTAGCACTTTGTGGTTATGTATTTTACGTCATCTATTGGAGATGGTATTTGAATTGCAGCCAGGTTAACATTGTCTCTCTTGTCCTGCTTCAGCCTCGGCGTCGTACAACTCAACGGAACTACTCCAACGACGAAACCCTCCATCATAGCGGAGCAGTACCTCGGGCTCCATCTCCAGACGCCTAAGATCTTCTTCCCCTCCTTCGACAGCCAAGTCAGCCGTAGCATCCTCACCGGCCAACCCAATCATGCTGAGATCGACATGGCTTCGCCAAAAGAGGTTGTACACTTCTTGTGGTTTGACTTAATCTCACCATGCTTCTTTGCATCCTGTGATCTTCCAATTCTTGTGAACCAAACACCCAGATTGGCAGAAATCCTGTGTTTTTAAATTCCCTATTTTGCATGTGCATTCCTATCCTATTCCTGTCTATTTCCTGTCCCTGCATTGTTAGAATCCCCAAATCCAAACAAGCCCTTACACAATTACTTCTGTTACAGATATGTGTCAGAGAAAACCTTGTGTGGTTTGTCCTGCTCCTACGGTGTTGTGTTCCACCCCAGATCTGCTGCTCTAACAACGGAAGGGTTAACCACAGCAGGGATCCGCTCTCCAGAATGTCTTTCGCCGCCTTAGATCTTCTTCCGCGCCGCCGGCAGCCACGACAACTGCATTACCATCATCAACTGAGCAGATGACCTTGAGGACTACACGGGTCCGCAAGAGAGGTCGCACTCTTCCGTGTCTGCTTACGTTATGCATTGCTTAATATGATGACATGCTACTTTATTGTCGTGTTCACCTATTAGACTCGGACTCAGGTCCAAACTTATGCTGAAACTTGAGTTTTTAAATGGTTGTGGGGTACATATTGGGGCAGCAATCAATACTATCTGTCTACTATCTGGTTAATCTCGGGTGTCTACTATGAGTTTCATGTTGGATGCAAACAAACATTAAAGGAGCCATTATCTGTATTTTTTTACTGAAGCTATTATCTGCCTGCTATCATTTTGTTTTGGGTCTATCCACATTTTGCTACCATCACTCTGGATTTGTGCATGCACTCCTTACATAATTTCACTATGTTTTATTCCTATGCATGTCAGTTATTGTACACAATGGAACTGAACATGTAGAGAAAAAGAGACGAGCCTTGCGTGGCAATAAAATTTCATGCAGATGTCGCTCCATGGTGGGCGCAAAGCAGCCCCCCTCCACGCATTTCGGATCATAATCAAGAGGAAGATAACTGTTCTGAGGGGGATTCAGAAGCAGAAGACCACTCCTATTTACCCCATGAGGTCTTCTCTCTAACTTGGCATGCTGCTGTTGGTAAAATCATGCATATGGTGCCTTGCATTGCTTACTGTATACATCAAAGATGCCATCTGCTTAGTTTAGACATGTTTTCTGTCAATGACATCTGTTTAGTTTATTTATCGTATATGTGAATCATGCAATGCCATGTTTTTTAGCCAGGCATCATATATGTGAATTTTTCAATGCCACACTGGTTAGCCAGTCATCTTATATGTGAATTATATCATGACATCATTTTTTATTACGTATTAAATTTGTCAACAATTTTAGTACATTCAATTACTCTTCCTATGCATCAGCCATTCGGCACGGTCATGGAAATATCTGGAGTGGAAACAAGGTCTTCAGAGCATACAATGCTATCTAATGAAGCGCATGTCTTTCTGGTTACAGATAGCTCCTCAGAGGAGGATTCAGAGATAGATGACCAGTCCTATCCCCCCCCCGAGGTGCATGCTCTAACTTGGCAGGGTTATGTTGCTCATATCGTGTGTATGGTATCTTGCATTGCTCTGTCATTTGCTTAGTTTAGACATGCTTTGTGTGAATGCCACCTGTTTAGTGTCTAATTACCATATATGTGAATTATGCAATGCCATCTTGTTGCAAGACATTATATATGTGAATTATGCAATGCTATCTTGTTGCAAGGCATTATATATGTGAATTATGCAATGTCATGCTGTTTAGCCAAGCGTTATATATGTGAATTATATCATGCCGTCCTTTTTTTGTATTTCTCATTGCTTTTGTCGACAATGTCTGTATATTCAACTGCTCTTCCTATGCATCAGCCATTTGAATTGGTGATGGAGAAATCCGGAGTGAAAACAAGGTCTTCAGAGCAGACAATGCTACCTGGTGAAGCAGATATCTTGCTGGTTACAGATAGCTCATCAGAGGAGGATTCAGTGGTAGATGACCAGTTGTATTATTCCCCTGAGGTGTATGCTCAAACTTGGCACGGTTATATTACTCATATCATGCATATGTTGTATTGCAATGCTTAGTTTTTACATCATATACACGATATTGAATGCCATCTCCTTAGTTGACACATCATATATACGATTGCCCTCCGCTCACTTCATTAGTATATAAATCATATATTTGAATTATATCATGCCATGATATTTACATAGACAGCATGTGTCGGTGTCAAAACCAGCGGATCTCGGGTAGGGGGTCCCGAACTGTGCGTCTAGGCAGGATGGTAACAGGAGGCAGGGGACACAATGTTTACCCAGGTTCGGGCCCTCTTGATGGAGGTAAAACCCTACATCCTACTTGATTAATATTGATGATATGGGTAGTACAAGAGTAGATCTACCACGAGATCAGAGAGGCTAAACCCTAGAAGCTAGCCTATGGTATGATTGTCTGTTGTCCTACGGACTAAAACCCTCCGGTTTATATAGACACCGGAGATGTTAGGGTTACACAAGGGCGGTTACAAAGGAGATATACATATCCGTATTGCCTAGCTTGCCTTCCACGCCAAGTAGAGTCCCATCCGGACACAAGACGAAGTCTTCAATCCTGTATCTTCATAGTCTAATAGTCCGGCCAATAGATATAGTCCGGTTGTCCGGAGACCCCCTAATCCAGGACTCCCACAATAGCCCCTGAACCAGGCTTTCAATGACGATGAGTCCGGCGCGCAGTATTGTCTTCGGCATTGCAAGGCGGGTTCTTCCTTCGAATACACCACGGAAGAATTTTGAATATAAGGATAGTGTTCGACCCTGCAAAATAAGTTCCACATACCGTAGAGAGAATAATATTTCCACAAATCCAATTTGCTGACTTGTTTTGGCAACAGGACATTACGTCATGGCCCAGTAATTATTCCAACCGTTTCCTTTAACTAGCCCCGCACATAACGCGAGGCAGTATTTTGACACGTCTTGTCAAAACAGAGATCGTGTCCTCTTATCACGGGATTCTCATCAATATGGGTGTGGGTAACCCAGCCGCGCCATCGATTACGGCGCTTGGGGGACGAGCGAGTTTTACTAGGCTAGTGGGGATGCATAGTTTGGTCTGCCCATATAAAGGGATAAGGATTCATTTTTCCATCCACGCCTTCTTCCTCATTTGCTCATCCACCTTCGCACACTCGAGCTCCAGCGCCCAAGTTCGCATTTCCCACCTCGATCTTCTCCAACCATGTCCGGAGCGGGAGGCAGGTGGATGGTCTCCTCTGTTACGGGGGGACACGTTAAGAAGCTGAGGAGAGCCGGATACTTGCCCGACAACATCGCGCACCGGCTCCCAGAGGAGGGGCAGCTCATCCCCACCCCTAGGCCCCATGAGAGGGTAGTGTTCCTCACCCATTTCCTCCGCGGACTAGGGTTTCCTCTCCATCTTTTGTCTGGGGGCTCATGTTCTAGTACGGCCTAGATTTCCTAGATTTCCTCCGCATCAGGCCCCACTTCGGCTTATGGTTGAAGACCTTCAACGTCAAGCCGAAGGTAGTGAGCGGCCGCCAGGCGGAGTGCAGAGGCGCCATGGTGGGCAAGATGCCCAACGTCACATGGCTCGAGGGCTCCTTCATGGAGACAATAAAGGGGTGGCAGTCGGGGTGGTTCTACATCACCGAGCCGCATGACCCTACATGGGTAGGGGCCCCCGAATTCCGATCTGGCTTCCCCACACGGCTCACCTCCTGGCAAGAGAAGGGCCTGTCCTGGGGTAGTTCGGGAGAGCTGACCGGACTTCAAACATGTATTCAAAACATGGTCAACAAGAAGCTCAAACTCGTCAACGTAGTCCAGGTCATGCTTATCCGCTGGATCCTCCCGTGCCAACAACGGGCCTTCAACTTGTGGGAGTTCGACATGGCGCAGCACCGAAATCTGAATAGGCTCTTCGACACAACTCACGAAGATGCCTCGAGGGTGTTGTTCAAGAGCGCCGAGGTCCCCCCTCCCACTACGGAGGATCGCGGATTCAGCGCGAAGCGCCAAGCCCGTGCGGTAAGCTGCTTTACCTCTCACATATTTTTTATAGATTGACTCCATGCGGGATCTGAACTCCCGTGCCTTTGACAGGACTGGCAGGAGACAGCCGGACAGATCGACTGTCCGGCTCCTTTGCCCGAAGGCCAAGCACACGCTCTTCTAGCGAAAATGCTGACTCCGGCTCCTTATACGGTGCCGGAGAAGACCAAGAAGGCTAAGGGAACCCGGAAGAGTTCCTGACGCCAGACGTCATCGGACTCACCGTCCGATGACTCTATGGCACTCTCCTCCCCCGAATACGAGGAGGCAGAAGAAGACGCTCCCCCTCCAGACTGGGAGACAAGAAGAGGAAGGCCGCCCCGACAGTTCCACCACCGCCGCCGATGGCGAAGATGAGTGGTTACCCAGGGCCAAGCCCCTAGGGAAATCGCAAGTATTCGGATACCAGAGTTACTCATAGCATCCCTTCGCCGCACTACTTTACCTAACGCCGAAATATGATTATGCAGGCCACCCCGATCCCATATCGATGTGTCATCGGACGGCTCCCTCGGCTCGTCGGATATGGATAGCGATCCAGTTCCGACCGCCACCTCCCCTCATCCTGCGGACGACGCCGAGGTGATGTCTCATGAAGCACCGGATCAAGGGGAGACAGTCCTAGAGGTGCCTCAAGGCGGCCTCCCGGACTCTGGGAGCAGGGGGACAAAGCCCCTGGGGGCGCCGAGCTCGGCCCTCAGCCGGACACCGCGCTGGAACCTCCAATGGTTCCGGACTCGGGCAGGCGGCCTCGTTCTAAGAGGGGCAAGACGCCTGCACCGGTGACCTCTGTCCATCCAGAGGTGCCGGACAATCTGCTGGAAGCGCTTCACAACGCTTCCATCGACGAGGAGCACCGCACGATTATGAGTGCGGTGATCCAAAAGGTTCAGTCCGCTAAGAGCGGATTGACTGAAGCCTGTGCCAGCCTTCTAACAGGCTTTGAGGTTAGTGTTTAATATGAGTATGTTAATATGCATAGACAGTAGCCCCTAATGCTCTGTTCGGTGTTCGCAAAGAAAAGCCGAACAGGGGATCAAACAATATCGCAGGAGTCTAATATGAGTATGTCAATATGCATATGTAGGCTTCGCTGCTTGTGTCCGCCACACTGACTGTGGAGGTCGCCGTACTGAAGCAGGACCTTAAAGGGTCCCAGGACGAGGTCGGCCTTACCAAGAGGCAGCTCGAGGAGACCAAAGGTAAGTAGTACCTAGTCTGTGGTTATGTATAAAAAGAATGCGATTGCAAAATGACAGGATTATCATGAATTTGCCAGGAGCCACGACTGAAGTGGCGACCCTAAAGCAAGCACTGTCCGAGGCCGAAGATAAAGCGGCCAAGGAGCACACCGAGCGAAAGAAGCACGAGGCTCCGGTGGGCGAGGTGTAGCAAGAGCTCCAGGCTCTCGTGGCGAAGCACGAGGCATTGGAGCTTGACTCGAAGACGCGAGAGTCTGAGCTTGCCGCGGCCCTCGAGAGCGCAAAAAGTGGCAAGGCCGAAGCCCAAAAGGCCCTCCAGGAGATCAACGCGATGAAGAAGATATCAGCAGGTAAGGCTTTCTATATGCAAAGCAAGCATGTAAAACTAAATTACCGATTACTTACCCGAATCCGGAGCTCTCCAGGAGCATTCGCAGATTTGCCCCGTAGCGTGTCCGATGTCGCACAATTTTACCAGGCCGAGTATGGAAGCTCAACGGAGAAGCTGTTCTAGTCTCAGTATACTGAGGCCGAACACCCGGTGCCAATGAGCGACCAGCTGAAGCAGATGGTCGAGCTACATAAGGTGGCCGAATAGGCCATGAAGGGCTTTATAGTCCGGCTGTGGCCTGGTGATGCCCTTCTGAATAGCTTCTTCGGCCTGGTGAGGCGGCTTGTGGATGCCTGCCCGCGGCTGGAGGTCATCAAGCGATCCGTCTGCATTGAAGGTGCACGTCGGGCTTTTGTCCGTGTGAAATTGCAGTGGGTCAAGCTAGATGCCGTGAAGCTGGTCAAGGAAGGGCCGCCGAAGGGCAAGGAGCATCGCCACCCCGAGATGTACTACGAGGGTGTTCTACCGGGTGCCCGTCTCGTAGAGGACGAGTGCACAAAAGATGTAATATTTGAGTGAGACTTGCTCGTTTTATCTTGTATTTATGAAAACTTTGTTTCATATGCGCTATTCAACGCTTGTTTGAATTTAAAATATTGCCTTCTGTTTGGCTATTTATCCAATCTGAGAGATGGCTAGTCCTCGGCTTCTGCCCCCATGCCACGAGTGTTGTGGTGTTCGGGACAAACCTGAGCACTCTTGTTCCCATGTTTGGGCCCTTCGAGGGAGGTGCCCAGCGCAGCGAACAAGGCAACCGGACTAATAATGCTTTACCACTCTCACTTAGCCATAGAATTCTATAATTTTAAATTTTGGCGAAGCCCCTGGTATTCGGAAGGCCGAATTCGGGGCGCGATACACGCCTTTAAGCCGGACAGGGCCGGCCCCTAGCTCTAAGCGGCATAAGTCTTTAGGGACTCGAAAACCTCGCCGAACAGCGACCAGTCTCTCGCCTCATCATGACAGGCAGTTTTACCTTTCTCTACTGAGGTGCTGAACCTAGCAGAACCAGATCACAATCGCAGTAGTTCTCCTAGCGCTACCTTAGCCGATAGAGCGGAACGTAAGGTACCAAAACATAGGAGCCGGGCAAACCCAACATTTGACCAAAGACATGATTCGGAGCTGATGCATATAATGCTATAAGTTCGGGGTGCCGCACTTGTGAAAGTGTTCGGACTTTTCACACCATATTGTGGGGTACGTAAGCCCCTGGTGTATTGGCCATACCAAAGTGTATGGTTGCAAGGCGTCATTAATGAACACACACACACACATATATATATATATAACAAGAATGCAATAATAGTCATAATGTCATGCATTGTTTATTCAAAAAATTGTGTTAAAGAAGAATGATACAGATAGTGCGATAGGCAAAGAGTAGGACTATGTCCCTTCCAAGGGCAAGCTGAGGAATAATATTAAATCGAATATTTTGCTCGTTACTGTAATCCACCTGGGAATTCCGCGGTGTGACGTAGGTGTCTGCCTCCTTGGTTGCTGCATCATGTGTTCGGCAATAGTGCTGCCGGACAGTGTTTCCAGATATTAAGGTCCTGACAAAAGAGAAAAATAACCAAACGGGAAGCCCCTATTGCGGTTTAAGCCGCGTCTTGGGGCGTGCTGCGGTTGTGCCCCCCTTCCCACCTGTGCCCATGGTATTTTTAATGCGTAATTATGTACGCGTGGCACGAGTTTCGCCGTTTGGCTGGGACTGGGGTGGGGGCCGCATTGCAACACGAGCTCAGATCACGCCAGGAGGTCTAGCTGCCGATTGTTCCGAGCGCGCTTGAAGGTTTCCAGGTCTTGAAACACCGAACTGGTTGATTGCATTGAGAGACTGCTTTGCGCTTCTGCTGCTAAGGCCGCAGTGTGCTCCTCCGTTCGGAGAGAGCGCTCGGTGTTTCCATTGACTGTAATAACCCCGCGAGGTCCTAGCATCTTGAGCTTGAGGTATGCATAATGCGGTACCACATTGAATCTTGCGAATGCGGTTCACCCGAGCAGTGCATGAAAACCACTGCGGAATGGGATTATATCGAAGATTAATTCTTCGCTTCGGAAGTTATCCGGGCATCCGAAGACCACTTCCATTGTAATTGTGCCTGTGCAATGGGCCTCTTCGCCTGGAATGATGCCTTTGAAGGTCGTTTTTGTGGGTTTGATCCTTGAGGGGTCTATACCCATTTTGCGCACTGTGTCCTGATAAAGCAGGTTCAGGCTGCTGCTGCCGTCCATAAGGACTCAAGTGAGGTGAAATCCATCAATGATTGTGTACAGAACCAGTGCGGCGAATCTTCCATGACGGATACTAGTGGGATGGTTCCTGCGATCGAAAGTGATCGGATAGGAGGACCATGGGTTGAACTTCGGGGCGACTGGCTCCAACGCATATACGTCCCTGAGCGCACGATTCCGCTCCCTCTTGGGGATGTGGGTTGCCTATATCATGTTCACCGTCCGCACTTGTCGGGGAAACCTCTTCTGTCCTTCGATGTGTGGCTGCCGGGGCTCCTCCTCGTCATCGCTATGTGGCCCCTTCTCCTTGTTTTCGGCAATTAACTTGCCGGCCTGCTTGAATACCCAACAGTCCCTATTGGTGTGGTTGGCTAGCTTGTCGGGGGTGCCGTGTATCTGACATGAGCGATCGAGTATGGGGTCCAAACTGGACGGGCCCGGCGTACTTTGCTTGAATGGCTTTTTCCGCTGACCGGGTTTAGAGCCTTTGAATCCAGCATTGACTGCCATGTCCTCAGTATTATCGCTATTAATGCGGCGCTTATGTTTGTTGCGACGTGACCTACTATTGCCGTCCTTGGTATTCGAGGTACCATGATTCTTTGACATATTGTTACTATGAGCCAGCCAGCTGTCTTCTCCCGCACAGAAGCGGGTCATGAGCGTCGTGAGGGCTTCCATAGATTTCGGCTTTTCCTGACCAAGGTGCCGGGCTAGCCACTCGTCCCGGATGTTGTGTTTGAAAGCCGCTAAGGCTTCTGCGTCCAGACAGTCGATGATTTGATTTTTCTTTGTATGGAACCGAGTCCAGAATTGTCTGGCCAACTCTTCTAGCTGCTGAATTCTGTCCAGAAGTCATCGGCATCTGGTGGTCGCACATAAGTGCCCTGAAAGTTGTTGAGGAATGCGGCTTCCAGATCTTCCCAACAGCTAATGGAGTCTGCTGGCAAGCTGTTAAGCCAATGCCGCGCTGGTCCTTTGAGCTTTAGTGGGAGGTATTTGATGGCGTGTAAGTCATCACCGCGGGCCATGTGGATGTGAAGGAGGAAATCCTCAATCCATACCACAGGATCTGTAGTGCCGTCATATGATTCAATATTTACAGGTTTGAAACCTTTTGGGATTTGATGATCCATTACTTTGTCTGTGAAGCATAAAGGGTGTGCGGCGCCTCTGTATTGGGCTATATCGCGACGCAGCTTGAATGGGTCTTGCCCGCTGTGTTCGGCCTGGGCGGATTTACTTGTACAGTATCCCGCATGACGTTTATCGTCTCGCATGGTGGCGCACCCTTGTGATCCGTAGATCGATCTTGCATGCTTTGCTTTGTCCTGCAATATGTCTCGCAGGTCTGGCGTATCTCCCCATGCCTTTTTACTTGAATGGCGTCGGAGTGCGGGCTGAGTTTTTGGCTGGAATGCCTCTCTATAGCGGCCACGCGATGGCCGATCAGCCGCGTCATACGCTTCTTCCTCCAATCGGGGTAGCAACCTGCATTTTGGGTAACCCTTGGAGGGGCGCTCGAATTTATATTCCTCGGCAGCGAGGACTTCAGTCCATCTGTCAGCTAGCAGATCTTGATCAGCTTGAAGCTGCTACTGCTTTTCTTCAGGCTATTTGCCGTGGCCATAAGCCGGCGTGTGAAGCGCTCTTGTTCGATGGGATCCTCTGGTACGGCGAATTCATCATCGCCAAGGCTTGCCTCGTCTTCAGAGGGGGGCATGTAATTATCATCCTCCTCTTCTTCATCTGCCGCTCTCTCAGGTGGGCTGGCTCCTCCATCCTCCTGCTCTAAATCTTACTGGAGGGGATTGTTGTTGTCTTCGGCACTATCCAAAGTGTTATTATCTCATGTGCCGGTATCACCACTTTTTCTTTGGCGGGACTTAGAGCGGCGCCGCTGATGCCGGCGCTTGGGTTGCTTCTTGGAGGGGTCATCCTCCACTATCTCGTCGCCATTGCCTTCTTTGGGTGTATCCACCATGTATATATCATATGATGAGGTGGCTGTCCAGTGCCCCGTAGGCAGTGGTTCCTCTTCGTCTCCCGCATCGTCGTCCATACCGTTGATGTCTTCAGAGTCGAAGTCGAGCATGTAGGTTAAGTCATCGACAATGGCTACTAAGTGGGTGGTGGGTGGGTCGCGAATTTCTTCGTCGTCCGCATCCCAGTCCCGTTGGACATAGTTCGGACAGGATCCTCCTGATAAGGAGAGAGACCTTAACGAGTTCAGGATGTCGCCAAAGGGAGAGTGCTGAAAAATATCCGTGGAGGTAAACTCCATGATCGGCGCCCAATCAGATTCGATAGGAACGGGCGCATGCGGTTCGGAGTCCGTGGCCGGAGAAGGATCCGGCAGTTTATCAACACGGCTCTCATGGAAGGTAAGGTCGATGTTCGGCTTGATCGCCGCTGAGGATAAGGCCTCCGTGGCGGGGTCCATCCACCCATCCGCGGAAGGTGCAACTGGCTCCGAATTGAGGGTCGGAGCGACTGCCGGTGCGATCTCCTGAACATTGTCCGATGGTAGAGCTAAATCATACTCATCGTGACCGCGTGACGCACAAGGCAGGGGCTCGAATCCGTCGAAGATCAAGTCTCCACGGACATCGGCCGTGTAGTTTAAGCTTCCAAACCTGACCTGGTGGCCAGGGGCGTAACTTTCGATCTGCTCTAGATGGCCAAGCAAATTGGCCCGCAGTGCAAAGCCACCGAACACGAAGATCTGTTCAGGGAGAAAAGTCTCACCCTGGACTGCATCGCTATCGATGGTAGTAGGAGCCATCAAGCATAATGGTGATGACATAGACGAACTCTCAATGAAAGCACCAATGTCGGAGTCAAAACCGGCGGATCTCGGGTAGGGGGTCCCGAACTGTGCGTCTAGGCCGGATGGTCACATGAGGCAGGGGACACAATGTTTACCCAGGTTCGGGCCCTCTTGATGGAGGTAAAACCCTACGTCCTGCTCGATTAATATTGATGATATGGGTAGTACAAGAGTAGATCTACCATGAGATTAGAGAGGCTAAACCCTAGAAGCTAGCCTATGGTATGATTGTCTGTTTTCCTACGGACTATAACCCTCCGGTTTATATAGACATCGGAGAGGTTAGGGTTACACAAGGTCGGTTACAAAGGAGGAGATATACATATCCGTATTTCCTAGCTTTCCTTCCATGCCAAGTAGAGTCCCATCTGGACACGAGACGAAGTCTTCAATCCTGTATCTTCATAGTCTAACAGTCCGGCCAATGGATATAGTCTGGCTGTCCGGAGATCCCCTAATCCAGGACTCCCACAACATGTATCTAAATTATGGCATGCCAACCCATTTTCTAAAGACATAATATAGTTATATCATCTCATCCTGTTCACACTTCACATGGTCATCATATTTTGAATTATGTCATTCTATCCATGAATTATAACATGCCATCATGTTTCCATCGA
Organism: Triticum urartu; assembly: GCF_056163025.1. Classification (NCBI taxonomy): domain Eukaryota; kingdom Viridiplantae; phylum Streptophyta; class Magnoliopsida; order Poales; family Poaceae; genus Triticum; species Triticum urartu. The sequence goes on along the minus strand of NC_141877.1, from coordinate 192,307,919 downwards.
CGGCATGTTTGTGATTTATGGCATGCCAACCACTTTAATAGACAAATCGTATAATTATATTATGTCATCCTATTTACATAGTCATCATATTTTGAAGTATGTTATTCTATCCTGTGTAGTTACCTATCATACATGTGAAATTGTGTCATACTATCCTGTTTATTAAGCCATCATATATGTGAAATTATGTCCTGCTATTCTGTTTGGTTAGACAACATAAATGTGAATTATTTCATGCCATGTTTTCTTCCATACTATCCATTGCACCTGTCTATCTTACAATGTCTGTACATTCAATTACTTTTCTTGTTTATCAGCCATTTCAATTAGAGGGGGTGATGGCAGTATCTGTGGGAGTAAAAACACGCTCTTCAGAAAAGATCGTGCTCCCTATCAATGGAGATAGAACCATGGTTGTACTTGCCCAAGAACCAGCCCCACCACACATAACCTAGACTCACACAGATTGTACCCCTACCCAATTGGACAGAGAACCAGCTACACCCCTTCTAACCCCAACCCAACAGATAGTAACCCAGTTCATGTTGACACAGCACCATCTCCACCATAGAGCACCCAAACTCGAGCAGTTAGTACGGCAATTGCAGTGCCCAAAGCACGAGGACGACCACTCTGAACCCCAAGTCAACGCTTAAAGCAGAAGAAGAATTGTTCTCAGGTCAGGTTCCGTAGCTATCGTCCATACTACTTTGCTCTTGCATCACTGTATTTACTCATACCAACTAATTTCAAATTTGAAGGATGCAATTGAAACTCCAATGGCGCAACATGTATGTTTTAAACCTATTTCTTTAACGTGTTTGCTGTTGTAACTTGATCTATGTTCATTTCAATTTCAATTGAATAAACAGTTATATTCTCATGCCATGCACCTTACAAGTGTTGTTATTGCTGTGTAGTTTCCCACACTTATATTTTGTCTAAGCTGCTTTGTCTTAAATAGATATGATTCGAACGGTATCTATCTTGATTTGGCAACATAAAATTGAATGATATAGACCATATAGTGACCATACTACATAGATATATGTTTGCTTCATGCTGTTATCCTGTCCACCTTACTACTGAACTGGTTTACCAAAATGAGTTTCATATACTACATTGTAAACCTGTGATGTGTTTGTTTGTTTCTCTTTTAGAATGCGGATAAAATATTGGAGAAGAGTACCCCGTTATGTAATGGTACATGAAGTAATGCAGATAAGGTTCAAGATAGTGAGACATCCATGTTGGTCTCCAAGAAAGCTGATAAAAACTATATTGAAGACAATGAGACAACCCCAAAGTCATGTCTTGATGTAGTGTTCGAGTTACTAGCTCCTACTGCTAGAACGAGCTCTTCGAACTCGCTGCCTGAATCAGTTCAGCTTCTTGAGTCTCAACTTCAAGTTGAAATACATCGATCAGATGTTATGCGACAGGAAGCCGATGGACTGAGGAAGTCCCGGCAGAATTCAGATGCATACTTTCTGGTGCAATAGCAAGTGTTGGAGGATTTAAGCGCCAAACAAGAGAAAGTTAATAAGCTTGCTAAGCATCTTGCCAGCATTATGGGTACCTAGGATATTGTTTCATGAGCTCTTCTGAAATGGTTTCAGTTCTAGACTTGTTTTGCTGCGGCGTTTATATGCTGACTTGTTCCCTATATTTGCACTAGTGGCGAACTTTGATGCCCAGTGGATGTAATTTGTGTAATAGCTGTGATAGCCTAGCGTAAGTTTCTTGCCTGTGTATTTCCTTGTTGTCTTGTTTATTTGTTTTCTTGTAGCCAGTGCAGTTCTTTTTCCGCGGTTTGCTAGTGGCCGCAATAACCTATTTTTTAAAACTAGGCCACATTAACCATGTGCTACATATTTACTGTAGTTAACATGGGCCTCATATGGGCCATAGAAACAATGGGTCTTCTAAGGGCCGTAGAAACAATGGGCCTTTTACGAGGCGTAGAAACCATGGGCCTTATACGAGCTGTTGACACAATGGGCCTTCTACGGGCCATATCATCAATGGGCCTTCGACGGGCCGTATGATCGGTTAGCCAAACATGGGCCAATAACAGACCACATTATGGCCGTAAATGGGTTAGAGTTGAAATCATCCGTTCATGGACCGACTATAACGGGCCATCGTTAATTGGCCGTATTTGATGACGCTATGAAAATGACCCAACGTACTAATGGGCCACAAACGGGCCGACTGTAACCATCGGCTGAATTTGGCCCACAAGCAGAAAATGACAGTAACGGGCCGAAAGTAAACGAATGCTGGAAATGAGCCCAAGAATAAATGGGCCCTGAGAAGGCTGAAAGGTAACATGGGCTGGAAGCGGTCCAACAGAATGATGGGCCGTTAATGGGTATAAAGTGATACACTGTTCATCATGGGGCAGTTTTACCACGGGCCGTTAATGGGCCGAGGGTTACTAAGGGCCTCATATGGGCCGAAAGACGTCATGGGCCATACATGGGCCGGAAGTTAAAACGGGCTGGAATTATATTGGACGGCCCACATGACGCTACTGGGCCTAATTCAGATAGGCCGTAAACGAGCCTTGGGTTAGCATGCTGTAAATGGGCTATATGCGAACAGGCCGTTAACAGGCTTGCCGTGGGCCGGCCCGCCAACTTTTGACCAAGTCAAATGGGCCGGCTTTTTCACAGGAATGGGCCTCTGTTGGGCCGTGCCACATGTCGACGTATCATAGGCGCTTTGGGTCCAATGAGTGGATGACATCTATCCCAACGGCGAGCCGACACGTGTTCCCTCCAGCCAATGATGGTTTTACATGTGGAAAATCCACATTGGTCAGGGCTGTTAACGGGTTATCGGATCCAAAACCGGACCCAATAGCTTAACGGCGTTACACACATCTGTCCCAACTCGGTCAGACCGAATTGAAGAACTCGGTGAGACCGATTCAGTTCAAAATGTGAACATTAGGAATCTCGGTGGGACCGACAAGATCAAATCGGTGGGACCGATGTGCTAGGTTTATGGCAAAACCTCAGCTCGGTGTGACCGATTGCATGAACTCGGTGAGACCGATTTCAGCAACGAGCAAACAGAGAGTTGGTCAGGCAAACTCGGTGGGTCCGATCGCTCATTTCGGTAAGCCTGAAACATTGCGAAGGGAAACAGAGAGTTTACATTGCGAACTCGGTGGGCCCGATCGCTTATTTCAGTAAGACCGAAACGTTACGAAGGGAAATAGAGAGTTTGCATTGCCATCTCGGTGAGACCGAGATCCCGATCGGTGAGACCATATTGATTACGGTTTCAGTAGTGGCTATGTCAAAGGTACTCAGTGGCGCCGAATAGATCAAATCGGTGGGGCCAAGTTTGACTTTAGGTTTTCGACATATTGGAAATGAGAAAGTGGTTGAGGGCTTTGGAGCATATCACTAAGCACTTTGAGAAAGTTGACCATTAAGAAACACCTCATCCCCTTTCAATAGTATTGGATTTTCCTATGGACTCAATGTGATCTTGTATCACTAGAATAGAAATGAAGAGTCTTGAGCTTTTTCCAATCTTTGTCCTTAGCATTTTGAGGGGTCCACATCTCTAGTCCATGTCATGCCAACCATTGAACTTTCTGAAATATTTAACTTGAATGGGTATTATTTCAATGAGCTATATATTGTTATTAATTACCAAAACCACCCGGGATTAGTTGCACTCTCAGAAGTCCAGTGTCTCCAACTTGGCGGAGTGTGAGGGGCCATGGCTAGTAAGAACTAGAGTGCTGACTGGTTCAAGGGCAGCTTCATCGAAATGGATAAGGAGTGGCATCACGAGTGGTTTTACATCAACGAGCCGCTTGCCCCTGGCCAAACCCAGGTCCTTGCCTTTTCGGCCGGGCCATCGAAGAATCTCAAGTCCTCGAGGGAGAAGAGCATCGTTTGAGGGAACGCATATGAGGCAGAGGCCATGATCAAGAAGATCAAATGGTGGTCTACCACAAGGAACCTGCTGCTCGCCGACATCGTCAACGTCATGCTCAACCAGCACATCCTCCCACTCCAACTCCGGGCTACCGCAATGTGGGAGCATAAACCCGAGGATGCGGGCCACATCACCTCCTTCTTCTGCTCTACCTTGGCAGCTATGTGGACATGGCTCCACAAGCTGGCCAAGGGCTAGGTACCCAAAGAGGAGGAGGAGCTCGACTTCGAGGATAGCTACGAAGCCCCACGGTGCGAAGCCCCCCGGTAAGTGCTCTAACACACAAGTCTATGTTTTTATTTCCTACACCGAGAGACAGATTTTTAATGAATCGTCTTGCTTAATACTTGAAGAAGTGGTCGGCTTGGGTGCAGAAAGTGCGATGCTCGGACCTGTCGGATCACGGGTTCCGACAAAACCCTTATGGTTCGAACACTGGGGTGCGCAGGAAGATCTCCCCCTTCCCATCCGCGTCCTAGTTCAGCTAAGATCTTACGAACTAACTCGACGAACTCGCAACACAAAGGACACAAGATTTATACTGGTTCGGGCCACCGTTGTGGTGTAATACCCTACTCCAGTGTGGTGGTGTTGGACTGCCTCTTGGGCTGAGGATGAATAGTACAGGGGGAAGAACAACCTCCTGGGGTTCAGGTGTTCTTGTGCTTGGTGGACTTGTGTGTGCTTTGGTCTTTCTCTCTCTGTCCATCTCCGGTTTCGTCTCCTGGCCCCTAGCTATGGTGGTGGCCAGTCCTATTTATAGAGGCCCTGGTCCTCTTCCGAAATGTTGACCGGGAAGGGATCCCACAACGGCCAATCTGAAAGGGGATAGCTAGTACAGCTTATCCTGACAAAAGCAGTCTTCGCCTGCCAAAGGCTCTGGTGGTGACGTCGTCTTGGGCTCCATGGTGACCTCCATCTTGCCGTCCTGCTAGTCTTGGTCTCGTTGCACCAATATGGAAACCTTTGCTTGATGCCTTGATACTCCGCGCCTGCGCTTGCCCCCTTAGCACCAAGGTGGAAACAAGGATGTTGCGCGCACTGGCGCCCGCCTGGTCTAGATCGTCATGGCTCACGTCACGAGAACCTCGCAAGGTTTGCCTGGCCTTGAACTCCTCGCCCCTCGCGAGCCAGCCTAGTGAGGCCGCTCCTGAGGAGGTCTTTGTGTCGTCCGCCTGGCAAGGTTTGGGCCCTCGCGAGCGTCTTGAATGTCTTGTTGATGAAGTTGGGTCGTACGGGCCTGCTCGTAGAGCCACGCCGTGGGCCGCAGGCAGGCAAGTCTAGGGGCCCTCGTTCCCAGAACACCGACAGTAGCCCTCGGTCCCAAGGCGCGCTCGGGCTTGGTTTCGAGGCGAAGCCAAAGGTCAAGTGCAGAGCGCCGCGGGCCCCAATAGCCTGCGGCCTTGGTCGACGTGTGGCGGTTGATTGGACGTGGGCGTCTCCGATTCCCCATGCTGCCTCGGCAACTACCCGACTTGACAAGTCCCTGCGACATCCAAGGAAAACCATCATTACCTGCGATCGTGGGGGGTGCTGGTTGGCCTTCTCCTGGTCTAAATGAGGAAGGGGGCGGAGCCTCCATCGTCCATCTTTCCTCTACCTCTTCTACTTCTTCTCCTTCCTTGCTCCTCTCCTGCTACCAATGGCGCCATCGAGGAGGTTCACTACCGCGGAGAAGGGGAAGGCCCATCACGAGGGGCTTGGCTCTCCGGTGCACAAGTGTGGATGTGGCCGTCCACGCAAGCACACCGCAACCCCAGGCGCGGCCCCGCACAGCCGTGGTGGTGCCGCTTCACGGGGCAGGGGTCGCTCCAGTCGTGGTGGTCCCGTTGATGAAGGGAGACGTGTCGTGGTCGCTTGGCCTCCCCGGCCGCGCTTCCACTCAGCGGAGATGCTGCCGGAGTTCATCGTCTGGTCGGCGAACCCGGTCGGGAACTGGCTTCAGCTCCCGTGCTTCTTCGCTGACGAGCTGCCGGCCTCAGGTCCAGGCGGGCTTTGGCTATAGGCAGACGGCTGCTGCAGCAGGGCTTCCAGGGTCGCGGTCGAGGTGTTCACCACGGGCAACATAGCCCTGGACCGCGGTTGGCAGACGTTCGCCCGCGCGCGGCCTGGGCAGGCGGTGCACTCTCCACTTCAAGTACAACAGCGACGCGACCCTCTATGTGAGGGTGTTTGGAGAAGATTGTTGCCGCGTCGAGTGCTGCCCCGAGGTGAACGACGGCGAGGAGATGTTCGGCCTTGGCGACGGCCATGACGAGGATGAGGGCGAACCCGCCCTTGGTGCCGACCGCGTCTTGTCCGGCTATGGCACCTCTTCCCCTAGCGACAGCTCCAGCAGTGGTGGCTACGACCAGCCGCCATGCCGCTGTGCACGCTTCGAAGATGGTGGCGGGTCTTCTCGTCGCCGTGCCTCCGTGAAGCGTGAGGAGGGGTCCGGCTGAGCTCGGGAAGGTGCTAGGGCCTGCCCCTATAGACCACTGTAGGCGCCGTTTCTATTTTGTTCTTCTTTTCCTTCCCGCATCATCAAGAAACCAGAATGGGCCCTGGAGGGACGTGTATCAAACTATGATCTCAATTGTTATGTTTTGTTTGTCATTCCTGTGTTGTGTCGCAACATCGTCATTTTATGTAGGGATAACTTAGCTCGACTTGTTTTGAGTGGCCTCCTCCTCACGATGCCCTTTCTTCCTAGTACCTATTAAGGCCTCCTTGACCTGATATGCGCTTAGGAACTGCAAAAAAATCATCAGGAGGTTTATCGTTCACCTGGGGCTTCGTCATAGGTGTCGCTGGCCATGACCCGGAGCCTTGCGTCACGATACCCATGGGGCACGGACTAGGAGAGGTGCGCTAGCTTGTGGGCTCGAATGAGGGTGCCTCGTGAAAATACAAAATGGGGAAGCTCACGAAGGTACCTGTTTATCCCCCTCGCGAGGGAGAGTACAGGTCGACCAAAGAGATGAAGGCAGAAACAGAGGCAAAAAGCAATAAGACGGGACCAGCAAGAGACACCAGAAAGCAAATTTCAATTAAAAGAGGGGCGAGCCAACTTCGGAACGCAAATGAAAATCCGCGTCCGGCACCTAGTCTAGTCTTCGACGTCTTCTCACCAGCGCGGAGCTAAGTGCTGCCACTCGGCGTCGGAGGGAGCCCCCGAGGCCCAAGGCCGGCTCTCCTGAGGCTCCGGGGCATCTACAGCCCCACTCATTATTACGTGAGAGTGTCACGGGCGGTGATTCTTCACAGGCATGGGGCCTTGCTTCACAGGAACTGGGCCTTTCTTCACAGGCACCGGGCCTTCTTCACAGGCACTTGGCCTTTCTTCATGGGTAGAACTTCCGGAGGGGTGTTGGATATTCCAGGCGTTCTGGATGGGTACCCCGTCCTGCGTCTCTAGGTGCGCGGCACCAGGCCTGGAGACGTGGACGACCTTGGATGGTCCCTCCCACATGGGTGAGAGCTTATGCAGCCCCTCCCTGTAGAGCACCCGCCTCAGGACGAGGTCACCCACCTCAAGAGTCCTGGAGCGGACGCTGCAACAGTGGTACTGCCGCAGCACCTGCTGGTATCTTGTCGCCCGTAGTGCAGCTTCGTGGCGACGTTCCTCCACCAGCACGAGGTCCATCCCCCGTGTGGTGTCCTACTGCGTCTCATCAAATGCTAGGACCCATGCGGAGCGAGGCTAGACCTCGTGAGGGAGGACTTCTTCTGCTCCGTAGACAAGAAAGAACGGGGTTTCACCCGTTGGCTTGGTGGTGGTGGTGCGGATCGACCACATCACGGATTGGAGCTCGTCGTGCCAGCGCCTGCTGCAGGCTTCGAGCTTCTTCGTGAAGGTCCTGGTCTTGAGGCCCCTTAGGACCTCCACGTTGGCGCGTTCGGCCTGGCCATTGCTCCTGGGGTGTGCTACTAAGGTGTAACAAATCTGCGTTCCAAGGTTATCACAATATGACTTGAAGAGATTACTAGTGAACTGCGAGCCGTTATCAGTGATGATGCGGTTTGGAACCCAAAACGGCTCACGAGGCCCTTAATGAACTTGACCGCAAAGCCAGCTAGGATGGCGCGGACGACTTCAACCTCCGGCCTGTAACATCTGAAATTTTCAATTTGGAATGTTATATAATAGATCATCACTGCATATCATATTTATTTGCATTTTGGGTTGATCCTAGAAATTCTACGCAACTCAAGGACCCTTGGAGAGAGTTGGGGATTTCGTTATTTTCATATTTGAGTTTTCTCAAATTTTGAAAATAGGATCATTTGATTTTATTTATTTTATCTTCAATTATTTCTATTATAAGAATATGAGAGAGGGAATAAAATGACTTTCCCAAAATAAAGAAATATTGAGGATTTAATAAAAAATCAAATAAGGTTTTATTCTGGAGTTTTTCGTGGTTTTATTTGACTTTAGGAAAAATTGCACGTTTTTGAAAAATTGCATTTAGGGCCAAGAAAATGTTCATCCTGTTCTAAATATTTTATTTGGACGGTGAAAATTTGTTTGGGCAATTTTAGATTTTTATTTATTTTTATTATCATCACTGCCTCCCTCGCCGAGCTTCCGCCGAACTCGGAGTCTGAGCCGGGCACGCGCCGCCGACCCCCTCCCCAAGCAAGGCCGCCGACCCCCTCCCTCCTTAAATAGCCACCCGCCGCCAGCCGCCGCAAGTCGCCCCGCGCCGCCTACCGCCGCCCGCCGCCGCTGCTACCCACCGCCGCCGCCGGAACCCCACCGGACCGAGCCGAGGTAGTCGCCCCACCGCCCGGTTTTCTGAGAAAAACTGATTCGGTTTTTTTGAAAACCCTAGTTTTTGTTTTTTAAATAGATCAGTTTTTTCTGGTTTATTCGTTTTAACGAACGCGTTCATCGTTTAGTTCCAGAAAACGAATGTTCATTCGTTATTCTGTTCGTCGTTTTTCTTTTTTCTCGGATTATTCCGCGATTATTTCTGATCTGATTTTCATTCTAGATTAACTTTTCGCTTGTTTATGGGAATCAGGCGATTCAAGCGCCTGGAGTTTCGTCTCGAAACCCTTTTTCTGTTTAACCAACTCAAACATGTTTTTGCCTCTATAAAATTTGGCCTAGATCCAGAATAGTAAACGAAGCTTGTTTCTTTCGCCGTTTGTCTTTCGTTGCTTCGTTTGATTTGATTCTTTTTGCCAACTGGAGTTCTTAAGTTGAACTATCTGGTTAGATCTCTTATTCGAGTTTTACCTGTGCATTAGATGAGCACTTATTGTATGCTTGTTTGTTTGTGATAGAGTACCTGGAGTGCGCCGCTTGCTACTTCGAATCGCTAGGTTTTGTGGATCATCAGCAAGGCAAGTAACACTTTGATCATACCTCCTACTACCCAGTTTTTATTGCATTAGATCAATCCTCACACTATTGCATGATTAGAAATAAATTGTGGGTTTGGGAAGTAGATGAGGTAGTACCTATTACCTATTTTATTATCAAACCTTTGGGAGTTACTTCTACGTTTGCTTGTTATGCCATGCTATGCTAGTAGACGTGGATTGGGTGAGTGTATCCATGACATATGTGAGATTGTTAAACTAATGGTTTACTTAAGGTGGCAACCTAAACACACATCTAGGTGGATTGAGGCACCTGGGTATTCCAGCGATTGCCTGTTTTTCTTTTGGACTGCCACCCATGCTCAAAGGGATCATGAGATTATTCTACTGGAAACTTCCGTGTGCAGCCACAAGCTACAATGGGCTCTAGAATAGTTGACTAAGTCGTGCGAACTCTTACAGTGGTAGACTAGCAGATGTAGGGGATGTAGGTTGGTACGGTCTACCTGTTCGTAAGGTGCAAGCGCTTCTGAAAGACTATGTCTCAGTCATCCATTTCTCAAACATCATGTAGTGCGAGAATCCTAACGGAGGAAATCGAGTCTTGTGGGGAAAAGTGCACAAACCTCTACAGAGTGTATAAACTAATCATGGTTAGCCGTGTCCCCGGTTATGGACATCTTGAGTATCTAGTACTTGGATTATCATGTGAATCTCATCATGTTACTCTAAAATAATTTTGTTGGGTTTTAATGTTGATGCTTAATTGCGATTGAGAGGGTGTCTACACTCTCAATGTTTAACAACTACCATGATAGTAAAATAAAATTTATTCATTTGCAGTAGGGAAAAATTGGCTTTACGCAAAACTGTAACCATAGAGCTTTCCACCAGCCAAATATGCATGTATTATAGCCTTATTCTTTCATTGCTCTCTATGTGTTACTTTGCCAGCATATTCCATGTGCTGACCCGTTTTGGGCTGCAACGTTCATGTTGCAGACTTTTCGGACGAGGAGTAAGGCGCCTTTAGGTCGTGGTTCTATACTCAGTGATGCCGTTGGAGTTGATGGACTCACTTATCTTCCAAGCCTTCCGCTGTTATCATTATTAGATGGCCTTAAGCCATATTTATTGTAATAAGTTCTCTTTTGAGACACTCGATGTAATAAGTGTGTGATTGCTACTCTGTTATAAATCCTTCAAGTACTATGTGGTGTCAGCATTACTGATCCAGGGATGACACCGGAGCACAGAGATTGGACTGTTTGATGTCTGGTCGCTACAAGATGGTATCAGAGCACACACTGATTGTAGGACACGACCACTAAGCTAAAGCCCTAGATCACTACTCACTCTTCTCATTCTAACTCCTCATCTTTTCTACTCTTTTAGGATGGCGGATGCAAGGAACTCGTTCACACAATCGGATATGATACACCCTTTGGACGTCACCTGAAGGAAGTCACTAAGTACCTGAACATCGGAGTACCAAGCTTCACCGGAACCTACAACGCCACTTTACCTGAATAGGAGCGCTGGATGATACAAGTTCAAGTTCCAGGAAGGACGTTCATGCCAGTCACCGAGCCCATAGAGTTTTCCTTTGATGCACCAACCTGGAGTGTAGGAAAGAGCATGGCAGCTCACATCGCCATGGGACGTATTGGAGAAGTTTACTGCAATGATCTCAAGGATACTATCTACCATATTTGTGGGCGCCGAGATGAGCACTGGGAGATGATCAACACCAAGAAGGATAGATCAATTGCAGATTTTATCCAGGAGTTAAACCAACACATTCAACGTCAGGAGAACAAGATGTGCGCCGACATGATAGATCTGAAAAAGGCGAGGACAAGAATCAAGGAACTCGAGGAAGAACTCAAGGCTACACGTGAAGATTATGAAGAGGAAATCGAAGTACTAGTGGAGAAGAATGACGATTTGATCAAGAAGATCAGAATATTCATGGGAGGCCTTACACCAGTAGAAGATGACGAAGAACCCAAGGAGATTTGCCCTGAAGACTACATCCTCATCGACGACACCGACTCGGATCCAGATGATAGTGATGATGACTATGTTGATGAAGCTGGAGCAGATATCATGGAGTCTGCAACCGAAGAATATTTTTAGTAGGCCACCTCATGAGTAGTAGTAGTCCACCATGTAAATATAGTAGTCCGAGCACTTTTGCGATAGTTAGATCGATTGTATGCCCTTGTTTGATTGAATGAAGTGAATTGTTTGCTTTCGCCTCATGTGCATATGGGTAGTGTTTTCTCTTTAGACCCCCTCTATTCTTAAACCTCATCTTTTCTAAACCCTCAGATGCCTCCGAGACATGACCCCGGATTTACCTTCCCACCGGAGCTCACTCAGTTGATCTAGTAGAAGAACACATTGATGCAGTTGCTAGTCCAGAATCGGAATGAGGGGAACAACAACAACAACCCACCACCACCACCCCCTTTTGATCACTTAGCCCGTTTTCTTAGGCTGAATCCGTCGTTGTTCTCTAGTAGCACCGAGACGATAGTAGTAGATAATTGGCTCCGTAAGATAGCAAGGGAGTTGACCACAGCAGGATGCACAGATGCGGAAAAGGTGAAGTTTGCCGCATGTTAGCTTGAAGGACCCGCAGAATCATGGTGGGAGAATTTCACAGCCACTCTCCCTATCGACACTATCACATGGGACCAGTTTCAGCAAGCTTTCCGTACTGCCCATGTTTTAGCAAGAGCTATGGCCATGAAGAAGCGTGAGTTTGGCAACTTGCGCCAAGGAGGACGGACAGTTGTCCAGTATGTGGAGGACTTTAGTAAGCTAGCACGTTATGCCCCAGATGACATTGCTACGGATGCGGCTAAACAGGAGAAGTTTCTGGAAGGACTGCATGATGAGTTGAGCATGCAGTTGATGGTAGCAACCTTCAACAACTACCAGGAGTTGGTAGATCATGCTCTTATGATTGAAGGGAAGCAGCAGCAGATTGAGAACCGCAAGAGGAAGTATGGACAAGGGAAGTACAATTCTGGAGCTCAGCAAAAGCCACATTTTACCCCTAGACCGGGAGGACACTTTCAACATACCCATGGAGGAGGTAGCTCGCACAATCATAATGACCCCATGAATGGTAATGGGAATGGAGGAAGCAACGGCCAGAACCGTACCAACCCATCAACCCCAGCCAAGAGAGACCTGAGCCAAGTCACTTGCTCTAAGTGCCAGAAGACCAGACATTACGGCAATGAATGTCCTGAATCCCAGAATGGAAATGGCAATGGAAGCTCAGGGAAGAAGCCGAACCCTTTCAATAGGGGACAGGTGAACCACGTTAACGTGGAGAAGGTTGAAGAGCAGCCGGATGCAGTAATCGTTAGGTTTTTGGTTAAGTCATTTACTGCACTCGTTCTTTTTGATATTGGTGCATCGCATTCCTACATCTCAAGGGGATTTGTGGATAAGTATAAACTGCCAACCCAAGCCCGTAGGTCACCCATGTTAGTAACCTCACCTGGAGCAGAGTATATGGCTAGTCTATGGTGTGATCGGTTACCATTAAGGATTGGTAACTATGTATTTCCCTCAGACCTAATAGTATTGGAATCTCAAGGATTGGATGTGATATTAGGCATGAATTGGTTATCGAAGTATGAAGGGAATATTGAATGCGCCAGTAAGTCAATTTTGCTTACAACGCCAGAAGGAAGAAGGATCAAGTATGTATCCCGGCATGTGCCGAAGAGGACTCAAGTAAATTCCCTAACAGGAGTTGTGCAGGAGGAAGTACCAGTGGTAAAGGATTTCCCTGACGTATTTCCAGAGGAGTTGCCAGGCATGACACCGGATAGAGATATTGAGTTTTTGATTGAGCTTTTGCCAGGCACAGGGCCAATATCTAAGAGACCATACAGGATGCCCGCAAAGGATTTGGAGGAGACTAAGAAGGAGATTAAAGAGTTATTGGATAAGGGTTATATTCGCCCAAGTTCTTCACCTTGGGGATCGCCGGTACTTCTAGTGGAGAAGAAGGATGGATCGTTAAGGATGGTTGTTGATTATCGAGGATTGAATGAAGTAACCATCAAGAATAAGTACCCACTACCGATGATCAATGATCTGTTTGATCGATTGCAAGGAGCTAAGGTATTTTCCAACATCGATCTCCGATTAGGATACCATCAGCTAAAGATTCGAGAACAGGATATACCTAAGACGACATTTACCACCAGGTATGGGCTGTACGAGTATACCGTTATGTCATTTGGTTTGACTAAGGCACCAGCATATTTTATGAACATGATGAATGAAGTATTTATGGCGTTCTTGGACAAGTTCGTCGTAGTATCCATTGATGATATCCTAGTTTACTCGAAGAACGAAGAGGAGCGTAAGGAGCATTTGCGTTTGGTACTTGGAAAGCTCAGAGAACATTAGTTATATGCCAAGTTTAGCAAATGTGAGTTTTGGTTGAAGGAAGTTGGATTCCTCGGACACGTTATATCTGGAGAAGGTATAGCGGTAGATCCCACCAAGGTTGACACTGTGACAAATTGGGAAGCCCCAACAACAGTTGGAGATATCCGGAGTTTTCTTGGACTTGCAGGATACTACTGGAGATTCATTGAAAACTTCTCGAAGATTGTGAAGCCTATGACAGAGTTGTTGAAGAAGGATACCAAGTTCAAATGGACTGAAGAGTGTGAGGCCAGTTTCCAGGAGTTGAAGAAACGTTTGGTTACATCACCAGTGTTGATTTTGCCGGATCAGACAAAGGATTATGAGGTGTATTGCGATGCTTCATGTCAAGGACTTGGAGCAGTGCTTATGCAGGAAGGAAGAGTTGTTTCATATGCCTCACGACAGCTTAAGCCTCATGAGTTGAATTATGCCATGCATGATTTGGAGTTAGAAGTCGTAGTGCATGCGTTGAAGACTTGGAGACATTTTCTCATTGGAAACCATTGTGAGGTGTACACGGATCACAAGAGTTTGAAGTATATCTTCACGCAAAAGGAGTTAAATCTCAGGCAGAGGAGATGGTTGGAGCTCATCAAGGATTATGACATGAGATTGCATTATCATCCCAGAAAGGCTAACGTAGTAGTTGACGCATTAATCCATAAAAGCCATGTCAACACCCTAATGACGGGAGATTTACCAAGAGAGTTAGCCGAGAATCTTCATGAGCTATGTTTGGAGATAGTTCCGAGAGGCTATGTAGCAGCATTGGAGATTCAGTCTACTTTGATGGATAAGATAAGAGAAGCTCAAAGGACTGACAAGGAGATCACTTCTATTAAGGAGAAAATGAGCAAAGGAAAAGCTAAAGGATTTCATGAGGATGAGCACGATACCCTATGGTTTGAAGACCGTGTTTATGTGCCCAATGACCCAGAGATTAGGAAGTTGATTCTGCAAGAGGCCCATGATTCACCATATTCGATTCACCCAGGAAATACCAAGATGTATCTAGATTTGAAGGATACTTTCTGGTGGACTGGAATGAAAAAGGATATTGCGGAGTATGTAGCAGTTTGTGATGTATGTCAGAGAGTAAAGGCAGAGCATCAGAAACCAGCCGGATTGCTACAGCCATTGCCAATACCCGAATGGAAGTGGGATAAGCTAGGCATGGATTTTATTACGGGATTGCCCAGAACTCATTCAGGATATGACTTGATTTGGGTAGTAGTCGATCGTTTGATAAAGGTAGCTCATTTCATCCCAGTGAAGACTAATTATACTAGTGCCAAGTTGGCAAAGATATACATGACCAGGATCGTATGTCTGCATGGAGTTCCAAGGATCATTGTATCAGATAGAGGAACCCAGTTTACCTCAAAGTTCTGGAATCGGTTGCACAAAACTTTGGGTACCAGGCTAGAATTCAGTACAGCTTTCCGTCCGCAGACAGATGGACAGGCCGAGAGAGTCAATCAGATTTTGGAGGATATGCTGAGAGCTTGTGCGCTAGATTATGGATCTAGTTGGGACCATAGTTTTCCATATGCAGAGTTCTCTTACAATAACAGTTATCAATCTAGTTTGAAGATGGCCCCTTTCAAAGCATTGTACGGAAGGAGGTGCAGAACCCCGTTGTCATGGGGTGAAGTTGGAGACCGACAGTTGTTTGGACCAGATCTGATTAAGGAGTCTGAGCAGAAGGTGAAATTGATTCGCAATAGGCTCAAGGTAGCCCAGTCCAGGTAGAAGAGCTACGCAGATTCTAAACGCAAGGAGACAGTTTACGAAGTCGGAGACCGAGTTTATCTTCGAGTATCTCCACTTTGAGGAGTTAAGCGCTTTGGAGTTAAGGGAAAGTTAGCGCCATGTTTTGTAGGACCATACAAGGTTTTGGAGCGTATGGGAGAAGTAGCCTACAAGTTGGAATTACCTGAAGGATTGTCAGGAGTGCATGACGTGTTCCACGTTTCCCAGTTAAAGAAGTGCCACGCGGAGATGGCTGATATACCGCTAAGAGATACAGTGCCGCTGGAAGCGATTCAATTGGACAGTGATTTGACCTATGAGGAGAAACCAGTTAAGATTCTTGAGTATGCCAGCCAAGTAACCCGCAGCAAGGTTATCAAGTTTTGTAAAGTTCATTGGAGCCACCACACGGAGGATGAAGCCACCTGGGAGCGAGAGGAAGATTTGCTGAAGGACCACCCTCATCTATTTTCTAGCCAACCCGAATCTCGAGGGCGAGATTCATCTTAAGGGGGGTAGGTTTGTAACATCCCAAATTTTCAATTTGGAATGTTATACAATAGATCATCACTGCATATCCTATTTATTTGCATTTTGGGTTGATCCTAGAAATTCTACGCAACTCAAGGACCCTCGGAGAGAGTTAGGGATTTCGTTATTTTCATATTTGAGTTTTCTCAAATTTTGAAAATAGGATCATTTGATTTTATTTATTTTATATTAAATTATTTCTATTATCAGAATATGAGAGAGGGAATAAAATGACTTTCCCAAAATAAAGAAATATTGAGGATTTAATAAAAAAATCAAATAAGGTATTATTTTGGAGTTTTTCGTGGTTTTATTTGACTTCAGGAAAAATTGCACGTTTTCAAAAATTGCATTTAGGGCCAAGAAAATGTTCATCCTGTTCTAAATATTTATTTAGACGGTGAAAATTTGTTTTGGCAATTTTAGATTTTAAGTTATTTTTCTAGAATTTTTCTTACTTTCGACGAAATTGTTTTTTTAAACCCCCGCGCCTGGCTGGGTCAAAGGCCCAGCCGAGGCAGGCCGGCCCGCCAGGCCACCGCCTCCCTCGCCGAGCTGCCGCCGGACTCGTAGTCCGAGCCATGCACGCGCCGCCGACCCCCTCCCCAAGCAAGGCCGCCGCCCCCTCCCTCCTTAAATAGCCACCCGGGCCCCCCCCTGGAACCCCGAGCCGCCGCCCGCCACCAGCCGCACGCTGCCTGCGCCGCCCGCCGCCGCACACAGCCCCGCCGCCAGCCGCCGCACGCCGCCCCGCGCCACCTTCCGACGCCCACCACCGCCGCCGGAACCCTGCCGGACCGAGCCGAGGTAGCAGCCCCGCGGCCCGGCTTTTGAGAAAAACCGATTCGGTTTTTTTAAAACCCTAGTTTTTGTTTTTTAAATAGATCGGTTTTTTCGGTTTATTTATTTAGCGAGCGTTCGCTCATCCGTTCGTTTTAATGAATGCATTCATCATTTAGTTCCAGAAAATGAACGTTCGTTCGTTGTTCTATTCGTCATTTTTCTTTTTTCTCGTATAATTCCGCGATTATTTCTGATCGCGATTTCTGATCCGATTTTCGTTCTAGTTTAACTTTTCACTCGTTTTTCAGAATCAGGCGATTCAAGCACCTAGAGTTTCGTCTCGAAACCCTCTTTCCGTTTAACCAACTCAAACAAGTTTTTTCCTCTGTAAAATTTGACCTAGATCTAGAATAGTAAACGAAGCTTGTTTCTTTCGCCGTTTGTCTTTCGTTGCTTCGTTTGATTTGATTCTTTTTGCCAACCGGAGTTCTTAAGTTGAACTATCTATTTAGATCTCTTATTCGAGTTTTACCTGTGCATTAGATGGGTACTTATTGTATGCTTGTTTGTTTGCGATAGAGTACCCTCAGTGCGCCGCTTGCTACTTCGAATCGCTAGGTTTTGCGGATCATCAGCAAGGCAAGTAACACATTGATCATACCTCCTACTACCCAGTTTTTATTGCATTAGAGCAATCATCACACCATTGCATGATTAGGATCTAATTAAATTGTAGGTTTTGGAAGTAGATGAGGTAGTACCTATTACCTGTTTTATTATCAAACCTTTGGGAGTAACTTCTACATTTGCTTGTTATGCCATGCTATGCTAGTAGACGTGGATTGGGTGAGTGTATCCATGACAGATGTGAGATTGTTTAATTAATGGTTTACTTAAGGTGGCAACCTAAACACACATCTGGGTGGATTGAGGCACCTGGGTATTCCAGCGATTGCCTGTTTTTCTTTTGGACCGCCACCCAGGCTTAAAGGGATCATGAGATTATTCATACTAGAAACTTCCGTGTGCAGCCACAAGCTACTATGGGCTCTAGAATAGTTGACTAAGTCATGCGAACTCTTACAGTGGTAGACTAGCAGATGTAGGGGATGTAGGTTGGTACGGTCTACCCGTTTGTAAGGTGCAAGTGCTTTTGAAAGACTATGTCTTGGTCATCCGTTTCTCAAACATCATGTAGTGCGAGAATCCCAACGGAGGAGATCGAGTCTTATGGGGAAAAGTGCGCAAACCTCTGCAGAGTGTATAAACTAATCATGGTTAGCCGTGTCCCCGATTATGGACATCTTGAGTATCTAGTAGTTGGATTATCATGTGAATCTCATCATGTTACTCTAAATTAATTTTGTTGGGTTTTAATGTTGATGCTTAATTGGGATTGAGAGGGTGTCTACACTCTCAATGTTTAACAAGTACCATGATAGTTAAATAAAATGTATTCCTTTGCAGTAGGTAAAAATTGGCTTTACGCAAAACTGTAACCATAGAGCTTTCCACTAGCCAAATATGCATGTAGTATAGTCGTATTCTTTCATTGCTCTCTATGTGTTACTTTGCTAGCATATTCCATGTGTTGACCCGTTCCGGGCTACAACGTTCATGTTGCAGACTTTTTAGACGACGAGTAAGGTTCCTTTAGGTCATGGTTCTATACTCTATGATGCCGTTGGAGTTGATGGACTCACTTATCTTCCAAGCCTTCCGCTGTTATCGTTATTAGATGGCCTTAAGCCATATATATTGTAATAATTTCTCTTTTGAGACACTCGATGTAATAAGTCTGTGATTGCTACTTTGTTGTAAATCCTTCAAGTACTGTGTGGTGTCAGCATTACTGATCCAGGGATGATACCGGAGCACAGAGATTGGACTGTTTGAGGTCTAGTCGCTACACGGCCACTTAGTGAACTTGTCGATGGAGATGTAGAGGTATCGATAGCCCCCAGGCACCCGAAGAAACGGGCCCAGAATATCCAGCCCCCAGACTGTGAATGGCCACGAGAGTGGAATGGTCTGGAGGCCCTGAGCTGGCTGATGGATTTGCTTGGGATGGAATTGGCAGGCCTCGCAGGACTTCACCAGCTCAGCCACGTTGTTGAGTGCCGTAGGCCAGTAGAATCGACTTCAGAATGCCTTGCCGATGAGGGTTCGCGACAACGAGTGGTGCCCACAGTCCCCGCCATGTATGTCAGCTATTAGCTTTTTCCCCTGTTCCTTGGAGATACAATGCAGTGAAACGTCATTTGGTCGCTTCCTTTATAACTCACCGTCCCGGATGCAGTATGTTGTGTCCTGACGGGCCACGCGCCCCGCGTCCTCCTCCTTCTCTGGCAACATCCCTTGCAACAGGTATTCCTTGAATTCCTTGGTCCAACATCCCTCCTGGGGCTCGAGCACCAGGAGTAGGCGCGGGGACACAGGCCGGGGCTCCTGTGGCAGGAGGCTGCGGGAGTTCCTCCTGAGGTCGGGACACAGGCCGGGGCTCCTGTGGCAGGCGGCTGCGGGAGTTCCTCCCGAGGCTGAGCTGTTCTTGAAAGCGGTGGTGTTGTTGATGGCTTGAAGAGCCGCTCCTCGAAGACGCCAGGCTCCTGGGGCTGTCGCTTGGATGCCCTTCTGGCGATGTCGTCAGCTTCCTTATTGGTGCCACGGGGCACGTGCTGCAACTCCAGGCCCAGAAATTGCTTCTCCATCTTGCGCACCTCCGCGAGGTATGCTTCCATATGCTCGTCCTTCGGCTCGTATACCCTGTTGGAGAAGTTGACGAGGAGCCGTGAGTCGCCCCTGATAGTGAGGCGCTTCACCCCCAGCGCCGTCGCGGCCTTCAGGCCGGCTATGAGGCCTTCGTATTCTGCAATGTTGTTGGAGACCTTCTCGCCCTGCTGGAAGCAGAGCTGCATGGCGTAGTAGAGTTTGTCCTGAGTGGGCGAGATGAGCACTACTCTGGCCCCCGCACCCTGCCGCATGAAGGCACTATCGAAATACATGACCCAGCCGTCAGGCACCTCGCTTCCCGGCGAGAGGGACCGGTCTTCGCCTTCCTCAAGCACCAGGGTGTCTGTCCGTTCTGCCACTAAATCAGCGAGCACGGTCTCTTGATGACCCTGGTAGTACTGAACTCCAACTAGAAAGCTTGTAACTCGATGTTCCATTCAGTGACTCTTCCAGGAGAGTTGGGGCTCCTGAGCACTCTCTCCAATGGGTAAGCTGAGACGACCTTGATGGGGTGGCCCTGGAAGTAGTGCTGCAGCTTTCGCGAGGCCACTAGGAGCGCGAGTAGGAGCTTCTGAGGCATGGGGTACGATGCTCTTGCATCCCAAAAGACCGTGCTGACGAAGTATATCGGGTGCTCGACGAGGGTAGGCGCGCTAAGGAGGCTTGCGCCCTCCTGGAGTTGGGGTACCTCCCGAGGAGAGGGGACCCTAATGCTTGATCGCTAGTTGGGGCCTTCGTGGGTTGGGGGTGTCGTCCTGCTGAGCCCGATCCCTGCCGCTGCTGCTGAGGCCCTTGTGACGCCCTTCTCTGCTGGAGGCGTGGCATGTCGCGATGCACCCTTGGCTTGGTGTTCTTCCCGAACCGCCACCAGAGCCGCGTTGGCTGAGTATGGGGTGGCGGCAAGATAGAGAACTAGGGGCTCGCGAGGTCGCGGCGCCACCATCACTGGAGGGCTGGTTAGGTATCTCTTGAGGTCTTGAAAAGCTTGGTTAGCCTCTAGGGTCCACTCGAACAGGCCCTTCTTTTTCGTCATCTTGAAGAATGGTAGGGTGCGCTCTCCCAGCTTGGAGATGAAGCACCCCAACGCAGTCACCTGACCAGCCAACTTCTACATTTCCTTGAGGGTCTGCGGTGGACTCATGTCTTCAATGGCCTTGACCTTCTCTGGGTTGGCCTCGATCCCCCTGTGGGACACCAGGAAACCCAGCAGCTTGCTGGAAGGGACGCCAAACACGCATTTCTCTGGGTTGAGCCACAAGTCCACCTAGCGAAGGCTTTCAAAGGTCTCCTCCAGGTCTTGGATGAAGGTCCCCGCCTCCTGAGACTTCACCATGATGTCGTCGAAGTAGGCTTCAACGTTTCTCAGAGCTGCTGCCCTAAGGCGATGTGCATGAGCCGCTGGAAGGTTGCGCCCGCGTTGCACAGGCCGAAGGCATGCATGTGTAGCAGTACACCCCACACGGGGTCAGGAAGTCCATCTTCTCCACATCTTCTACCGCCATCTTGATCTGGTGATATCCTGAGAACGCATCCAGGAAGCATAGCAAGTCGCACTCGGCGGTGGAGTCGACGACCTAGTCGATCCGTGGAAGCGGGAATGAATCTTGGGGCCAGGCCTTGTTGAGGTTGGTGAAGTTGACGCACATCCGCTCCTTCCCGCCTTTCTTGAGGATGACGACGGGGTTTGCCAGTCACTCGGTGTACCGAACCTCGCATATGACACCCGCAGCCTCCAACATGCGGGTTTCTTGGACGATGAAACCTTGCTTCTCCGTGGACTGCTGCCTCGCCTTTTGCTTCACGGGGCGTACGTTGGGTCACACCTTCAGGTGGTGCTCTATTACCACCCTTGGGACCCCTACCAGCTGATCGGGCTCCCAGGCGAACACTCCCTTGTTTGCGCGTAAGAACCTCACTAGTGCCTCCTCCTGACCAGGCTCAAGGTTGGTGCCTATGGTAAAGGTTGCCCCTGAGGACCCTTCCTCCTCGACCGGCACTTGCTTGCTTCCTGCCTTGTCCTGAGTGAAGAACTGCTTCTTCTTGGTTGGTGCGGCTCCCTTGGCCTTGGAGGTCTCCGCGTCGGTGGGCCGTGCTTTCGCGGCGGCCTTGAGGGTAAGCTTGAGCGCCGCCAGGGCCTCCTTGGCATACCCCTTGATGGTGAGGACACCTTCGCTCCCCGACATCTTCATGAGGTTGTAAGCAGGATGGGTTGCTTCCATGAACTAGGACAGAGCTGGGTACCCGAGGATGGCGTTGTACGGGAGGCCGATGCAGGCGTTGTCGAAGTCGATGAGCTCGGTGCGGTAGTTGTCGCGCATGCCGAACGTCACGGGGAGGCAAATCTACCCCGGGGAGCGGACGGAGACTCCACCAATCCCTGAGAAAGGCTTGCTGGGGCGGAGCCGCTCAATTGGTACGTGAAGAAGGTTGAAGGCCTCGACGGAGATCATGTTGAGGCCGGCACCGCCTTTGATGACCGTCTTGGTGATGGATACGTGGCAGATGGTGGGCTCCCACAGCATCGGGAGCGCACCCGAGCCGACGGTGGAGGCGGGATGATCCTCTGAGTCGAAGGTGAGGTCGGCCTCAAGTGCAGCCCAGCCAGGCGAAGCCCCCGGGTGCTTGGAAGCGGCGCCGATCTGGCGAAAGTACGGCTTGACATGCCGATCTAAGGGTGGTGCTTGCGAACCGCCAAGGAGAGCTGCGACGATGGGGGCCGCCGGTTCCCCGAAGTGAGCGATGAAGAGGTTACGCAGCTCCTCCCAGGTGGCGATAGAAGACTCCGGCAAATGGAGTAGCCAGGCGCGCGGCGCGCCTACAAGGGCCATTGGGAACCAATTGGCCATGATCTTGTCGTCGCCCCCGGCTTCCAGAACGGCCTCCTCGTACGCCAGCAGGAAAGCCGATGGGTCTGCCGTGCTGTCATAGCACGGTGGCATCTCTGGCTTGAACTTGGGTGGCCACTGCACCTGCCGCAAGGCGGGGGCAAGGGCTCGGAGCCCCCGAGTGCCACTGTGGGCACCGGTAGATCCAGCTAGAGAAGCACCCACCATGGGGGAGCAGGTGTGGAGATGGTGGAGTGCGAATCGACGGAAGAAAGACTCCGGTGCACCCCTACCTGGCGCGCCTAATGCCGGATCACGTGTTCCGACAAAACCCTTAAGGTTCGAACACTGGGGTGCATGCAAAGATCTCCCCCCTACCGATCCGCGTCCTAGTTCAGCTAAGATCTTTCGAACTAACTCGACAAACTCGCAACACAAAGGACACAAAATTTATACTGGTTCGGGCCACCGTTGTGGTGCAATACCCTACTCTAGTGTGGTGGTGGTGGATTGCCTCTTGGGATGAGGACGAATAGTACAGGGGGGAAGAACAACCTCCTGGGGTTGAGGTGTTTTTGTGCTTGGTGGACTTGTGTGTGCTCTAGTCTTTCTCTCTCTCTGCATCTCTGGTTTCATCTCCTGTCCCCTAGCTATGGTGGTGGCTAGTCCTATTTATAGAGGCCCTGGTCCTCTTCCCAAATATTGAGTGGGAATGGATCCCACAATGGCCAATTTGAAAGGGGACAGCCAGTACAACTTATCCTGACAAAAGCAGTCTTCGCCTGCCAAAGGCTGTGGTGGTGACGCCGTCTTGGGCTCCATGGTGACCTCCGTCTTGCCGTCCTGCTGGTCTTGGTCTCGTTGCACCAATGTGGAAACCTTTGCTTGATGCCTCAGTACTCTACGCCCGTGCTTGCCCCCTTACCACCAAAGAGGAAACAAGGACGATGCGCGCGTTGGCGCCCTCCTGGTCTCGATCATCATGGCTCATGTCATGAGAAGCTCGCGAGGTTTGCCTGCCCTTGAACTCTCCGCCTCTTGTGAGCCAGCCTAGTGAGGCCGCTCCTAAGGAGGTCTTGTGTTGTCCGCCTCGCGAGGTTTGGCCCCTTGCGAGGGTCTTGAATGTCTTGTTGATGAGGTTGGGTCATACGGGCCCGCTCGCAGAGCCACGCCATGGGCCGCCGGCAGGCAAGTCTGGGGACACTAGTTCCCAGAACGCCGACAGGACCCACTACCAAAGGAACCAAGAACCCCCTACTCACAATGCTCCTGGTCGAGGAGCCGGACATGGTGGTCCCTAAGGGGCCGAAGTCCTGAAAGGGGAGGGCGGTCTTCAAAATCAAGAGACCTCGGTCATCCGGTCCGAGGAGACCCATACCCCCGCCATGCATGAGGATGCGGGCGATGATGGGGAGAAGGAGGACCCTCCCCTCAAAGGGAAGAGGGCGACATCAGAGGACGCTGAAGCTGGAACATGATCCAAAGGCCAGAAGAGGATGAAGGGAAGCTCGTCCGGGGCCGTCGGCAAGTCGTTGGGGAAGATTGTGCTCTTCAATGAGTCGGAAAATGACCCCCTTACTTTGGGGAGGAAGAAACTGGCGTCCCAAGGGTACATTCATGTTTTCCTATTTTATGCATCATCAAATCTTTATTTTTTAGCAAGAGTCAGGTTACGCTAGCTTCTCTCAACAGTCCAACGAAGGGGACAAGATCCTCGAGGTCGTCAAGGAGGGGCCGGGCTAGTCATTGGCCTAGCCGGCGTCCACTCCAACTCCAGCGCCGTAGATGGAGACCGCCATGCCCAACACCTAGGTGATAGGGTCTAAGGTCTTACCACCCCCACCTCCCCCTCAAAGGCTGGCTAGTGTGGGGTGGGCCGAAGAGATGGGGCAGCCTTAATAGGCTCCTCCCTCAAGGAAGAGCACTACGTCATGGTGTGCACTGCACTTTAGGGCTTCTCGTCCGCGAAGACCAGAATGCGGGAGGCCTTTAAGGGCCTCATTACGAGATTCGAGGTACACTCCCGTCCTTATGTCAAAATAATTTATTTGTTTGAGTTTGTAGATTTATGTAGCTGTCCGGGAACATCTCCTTACGGCCTTATAAACTGTCTGGCCAGTGAGTAGCCCCCATGCCCAATGGTTGTTTCCAGAAACTGTTGTTGGGGTCGTATAAAAGTAGGAGCTTGATGTGCAGCCCCAGGATGTTGCCTAATACATCAGGCGATTGTCTTGAAGTTTCGATAAGTTGATAGTGGGGCTTATATAAAAGAGCTATGTTTGCGGGTTTCTACCTCGCCTTTGAACTCTTTCCCAGAGGAGATTACAGAGGTAAGACGGACGCTCGAGAGGTCCCAGGAGGACCTCAACTAGATGAACAAATGGTTCGAGTAGTCTCAAGGTAAGCGCCCAATATTTAGATGTTACTTCAGATAAGAAAAAGGCTTGCTATCTTTTGTTGTGAATTGGGAGCTAATGCCGAATAGTTTGAATGACAGCAGCGTTCGCCCAGGTTGAGGGGCTCAAGGCCGAGCTCAAGAAAGCTCGACAGGAGGTAGAGCAGGAAAAGGCTGGAACCGTGAAGGCAGATAAGGCCTGGGCTGCCAAGAAGGTGGCTGGGGAGAAGGACCGGGCATGGGTCCTAGAGATCGTGGAGACCCTAAAAGGCATGTTTGAAGCATGCAACAAACTTCAGGTGGAGGAGAAGCAAGCACAGGAAGAGCTCAAGAAGCTTCAGCTTGCACACTTCAAGTTCCAGACCACAGCCCAGGCTGATAGCGAGGTGCTCCAACAAGTGGAGCAAATCGCCTCGGATAAGCCATATTTATTGTAGTGTGTGTTTGGCAGCAAAGGGTCCATTGAGGTCTGCTAGTTGTGGCGTTCCGCAGAGGTCTTCGCGGATCTTTCGAAGAGTGTCATGGACGCTATCCCGCACTTCGACCAATTGGAAGGTCATGAGGCGAAGCAGGCATTCTGGTGGCAGTTTCTAGAGTCGCCATCCTCATAGTTGCTGAATCATCAACTGAAGCAGCTGGCGGAGTTATTCTGCATAGCAAGGTCATTGCTCCAGGATTGATGCATCAAGTTGTGGCTCGCCGAAGCCCTGCCGACCAGCTTCTTTACCCTACTGTCTTGAGTACGAGACGTTGCCCCACAAGTATATAGTTGGAGGCGGTCTGCATGCTTCGACGGGCGCGGAGGGAGTACTCCTGCATGAAGATGCACTTTCGGAAGGTTGATGATGTGATCGTTGCTGTGGGGCCCCCAAAGGGAAGCTGTGCATCGTAGAGCACTTCTTCGCCGAGTGGAGGAAGGTGTCCGGGTTATCGAGGCCATGTGTCCAAAAGACACTTTGTATTTTTAGGTAGCACTTCGGAATTCTGAAGTTTTCGGATGTACAAAACTATCGTCTGCTTTAATGAGTATGGCTTTGAATTCCCTCGTATAGTTGTGTCTTTTAATTAACTTCCCTCCTGTTCGACCGTGTTAAACTGAAAGGCCATTCGTCGGCTTCTTCCCCAATGTAGAATATATAGAGGGTGTTCCTCGAGGCATCTCTGACCCTTAGCCGACCTCTCGGTACCCGTATGCGGTCTGTGCTCGTAGGAACTAAGCTATTAGACTATAATAGCGTTATAACTTTCACTTAGTCATAGGAGTTTGACTGTGGGGGCTGATGGTGAGCCCCCGGTGTCTGAAGTGGTCGGCTTAGCAAGCCGAGGTCTATGCCATTACGCACTTTGGCTAATGTGAAAACGAAGCCCTTCATTTGACACGCGTGATCTCTATTGTCACATTCGCTTAACACGGTCTTTGGATGGCCGACCAGTTTGTGCTTACCTAGATAGTAAGGTTTTTGCTTTCTCCACTAAGGTGCTCTTCCAATTAAACGGGCGGCACTATCGACTGGTTCTCCCGTTACACCCTTAGCCGAATTTATCAAGAACGTAAGGGGTACACACAGGAGCTGGGCAACCAAACTATTGACAAAAATCTAGGTTCGAAACTGATGCATATAATGCAACATCTAAGACACCGAGTACTTCAGGCTTGTATTTCAAGACAAGGAAATGAAGCCCTTTAACAGTTGTATCTTAAAGACATTCTTGTAGCTCAAAGCCAGCGCTTATATATAAATACAATAAAGACCTTAAAGGGCATGATTTCTTTGTTTTATAACTTCAAGCTTTACATACCGAGTTGTAACGAGAGGACCTAAAAGAATACAATGTAGAAAAAGGTGAATAAAGGAGGAATAAAAAATAGGGCTGATATTATCATCGGGTTTTAGGAGCCCAAGCTGATTCCTATCGCATGTCTGCACCTCTGCATTTCAAAGAGCTGGTGATGCATTTACCGCTACAGGCTGCCTCATCTAACGCTTGTACCTCAGTTGCAAAGGTCGCAGTCTGCTCCTCCGTCCGAAGTGAGTGTTCAATGTTATTGTTGACAGTGATAACACTGTTAGGTTCCAACATTTTGAGCTTGAGGTAAGCATAATGCGGGACTGCATTAAAGTGTGCGAACATTGTGCGCCCTCAGGGCGCATGGTATCCACTTCGGAAGGGGACGATGTCCAAGATTAACTCCTCACTCCTGAAGTTCTCAGGTGACCCGAAGACTACCTCTAGAGTAACTGTTCTAACACAGCAGGCTTCAACACCTGGGATGACACCTTTAAAGGTGGTGGTTCTCAGCTTGATGCGAGATGAGTCAATGGCCTCCTTCCTAACCGTGTCTTCATAGATTAAGTTGGGGCTGCTTCCTCCATCCATAAGGACGCGTGTTAGATGATAACCGTCGACAATTACGTCAAGGACGAGTTCCGCCGATCCACCATGCCTGATGCTGGTCGGATGATCATGCTTGTCAAATGTGATCGGGTAAGCCGACCATGGGTTAAACTTGAGGGCGACTGGATCTAGTGCGTAGATGTCCCAAAGTATGCACTTCCTCTCCCATTTAGGGATGTGGGTAACATAGATCACGTTGACTTTTGTTACCTCATTAGGAAACTGCTTTTGGCCTCCATTTTTGGGCCGCTGAGGTTCATCCTCATCTTCATTGCGATGTTGGGCTTTACTCTGAGCCTCTCTCGCCACCTTGCCAGCCTGCTTGAAGACCCAACAGTTCCTATTAGTGTGGATTGCTGGTTTGTCTTGAGTGCCATGGATTTGGCACGGCCTATCCAGTATCCTATCTAGCTGGCTATGTCTATCCTTCTTCCCTTTAAAGAGTTTTCTTTTCTGTCCGGATCTAGGTTCGTTGGACCCTGCATTGATTGTGACTTCCTTTGTGTCTCTCGCGCCATTTTTATGCTTGCACTTATTTTATTGTGTTTAGGTTTTCCAATGGTGTCGCATGTTTCTGAGGTGCCCGCCTCGCCATTATGGGTACTTCGGGCGAGCCAGTTATCTTCTCCTGCACAAAAGCGAGTCATTAGTGAAGTGAGGACTGCCATGGTCCTCGGCTTGTCTTGGTCGAGCTGGTGGGCGAGCCATTCATCTCGGATATTATTCTTGAATGCGGCAATGGCTTCGACATTGTAGTAGTCTATGATTTGGTTGTTTTTAGTAAGGAACTTGTTCCAAAACTTCTGTATTGATTGGCCTGGCTATTGGGTGACATGGCTGAGGTTGTCAGCATCTAGAGGTCGGACGTAGGTGCCTTGAGAAATTGGCTCGAAAAGCATCTTCAAAGGTTTCCTAGCTACCAATGGAATGAGGAGGTAGGCTATTGAGCCAATGCCTAGCCGACCCCTTTAACTTGAGCAACAAGTATTTGATGGCATGTAGGTCATCTCCGTTGGCCATGTGTATGTGGAGAAGGATATCCTCAATCCACACTGATGGGTCTGTGGTGCCATCATATGATTCTATATTGACGGGCTTAAACCCTTCTAGAAACTGGTGTTCCATTTCCCAATCTGTAAAACAGATGGGGTGGGTCGGAGCTCGGAATCGGGTGGTATCCCATCAGAGGTCAGGGGAGATCCATGTGTAGGCTTGATCTCGGGCATGTCTGTTCCTGTCCAACCAGGCATCATAGTCATCCAACCCGGCGGGCGCACGTTCATACGTCCATTTTGCATCATGTTTACTTACTATTACTTACTATGTTTTTATGCATAATAATGCTTTTTGGAGTAATTCTAATGCCTTTTCTTTCATAACATGCAAGGTTTACACAGAGGGAGAATGCCGGAGCTAGAATTCTGGACCTAGAAAAGCTACGTCAGAGTTACCTATTCTACACATCTCCAAATGAGCTGAAACATTACGAAGAATTGTTTTGGAATAAAAGAAAAATACTAGAGCAAATAACTACCAGAGGAGGCCCACCAGGTGGGCAGAACCCACCTAGGCGCGCTAGGAACCCCAGGCGCACCTTGAGGGTTGTGCCCTCCTCGGCCCACCTCCGGTGCCCCTCTTCTGGTATATAGGTCATTTTGACCTAGAAAAAATAAGGAGAGGACTTTTGGGACGGGGCGCCGCCATCTCGAGGCGGAACTTGGGCAGGAGCACTTTTGCCCTCTAACATAGCGATTCAGCCGGGGGAAGTTCCCTCCCGGAGGGGGAAATCATCATCATCGTCATAACCGACAACCCACTCATCTTTGAGAAGGCAATCTCCAGCAACACCTTCAACATCACCATCTGGGAGGGCAATCTCAATCAATAACGCCTTTCCTATTAAAAGAAACTGTTTTGGCTTGTCGCTTGCCACAAAAGGATTGTGCTACCTTGCTGCACTTTATTTACCGTTACCGTTACTTTCTCTTTACAAATTAACTTGCCATCAAATTATTTGTAACCGACAATTTCAGTGCTTGCAGAAAATACCTTGCTGAAAACCACTTGTCATTTCCTTCTGCTCCTCGTTCGGTTTGGCACTCTTACTTATCGAAAGTACTACGATTGATCCCCTATACTTTTGGGTCATCAAGACTCTTTTCTGGCACCGTTTCTGGGGAGTGAAGCAATCTTGATAAGCGGAAATTGGTAACAGAAAATTATTACTACATGTTGAAATTTATTGTCACTTGTTACTATGTAGAACCATCCTTTGAGGGGTTTGTTCGGGGTATCTTCACCTCGACCGGAACCATAATAAGTTTCCCCTCAACCTAGTACACCTACTGAAAATATTGTTTATTAAATTCCTTCGGGTATGATAGAACAATTGCTAGCTAATCCTTATGCAGGAGATGGAACTGAACATCCTGATATGCACTTGATATATGTGGATGAAATTTGTGGATTATTTAAGCTTGCAGGTTTACCCAGAGATGAAGCTAAGAAGAAAGTTTTCCCTTTATGTTTGAAGGGAAAAGCATTGGCATGGTATAGGATATGCGATGATATTGGATCTTGGAACTGGAATCGATTGAAATTGGAATTTCACCAAAAGTTTTGTCCTATGCATCTAGTTCATCGTGATCGGAATTATATATATAATTTTTGGCCTCGTGAAGGAGAAAGTATCGCTTTAGCTTGGGGGAGGCTTAAGTCAATGTTATATTCATGCCCCAATCATGAGATCTCAAGAGAAATTATTATCTAGAATTTTTATGCTCGGCTTTCTCATGATGATTGATCCATGCTCAATACTTCTTCTGCTCTTGTGCTGGTTCTTTTATGAAGAAGACTATTGGATTCAGCTGGCATCTTTTAGAAAGGATTAAACGGAACTATGAAGATTGGGAACTCGACGAAGGTAAAGAGTCATGTATTAAGCTTAAGTTTGATTGTGTTAAATCTTTTATGAATACCGATGCCTTTCACAAGTTTAGCACTAAATATGGACTTGACTCTAAGATAGTAGCCTCCTTTTGTGATTCATTTTATACTCATGTTGATCTCCCTAAGGAGAAGTGGTTTAAATATCATCCAGCTATTAAAGAAGAAATTAAAGAACTGGTAATCGCTAAAGAAGTAACATGTTAAGGTTTCAACTGTGGTCCGTAAAAGTAATATCAAAGCTCCAAGACCTTCAGAACAAATCAAAGTAAAACCTACTATTGCTATGGTTAAATATCTCTTGGTAGAAAGTATCGATGGGCATGTTATTTACTTTTGTGATGAAGCTGCTAGAATTGCCAAACCCAATGAAAAAGATAAACATAAACATGTTGTTGGCATGCATGTTGTCTCAGTCAAAATAGGAGATCACTATTATCAGGGTTTTTGTGACTTGGGTGCTAGCGTGAGTGCTATTCCTTTTACCTTATATCAAGAAATTATGGATGATATAGCACCCGCTGAAATAGAAGACATAGATGTTACTATTAAACTTGCTAATAGAGACACCATCACACCACTTGGGATTGTTAGAGATGTTGAAGTCTTGTGTGGGAAAGTAAAATACCCTACTGATTTTCTAGTTCTTTGTTCCCCACAAGATGACTTTTCCCATTATTTTTGGTATACCTTTCTTGAACACCGTCAATGTTAAAATAGATTGTGAGAAACAAACTATCGGTGTTAGTTTCTGTGATGAGTCTTACGATTTTAATTTTTCTAAGTTTAGTAGAAAATATCATAAGAAAGAATTGCCTAGTAAGGATGAAATTATTGGTCTTGCGTCTATTGTCGTGCCTCCTACTGATCCACTAGAACAATATTGCTAGACCATGAAAATGATATGCATATGCATGAAAGAAATGAAATAGATAAAATCTTCTCTGAACAACGACCTCTTCTCAAACACAATTTTACTATTGAAACTCTAGGAGGTCCTCCTCCACCTAAGGGTGATTTTGTGTTTCAATTAAAACAATTGCCAGACACTTTGAAATATGCTTATCTTGATCAGAAAAAGATATATCATGTTATTATTAGTGCTAACCTTTCAAAACATGAAGAAGAAAGATTATTCAAAATTCTAAAGAAGCACCGAGCGGCTATTGGGTATACTCTTGATGATCTTATGGGCATTAGTCCCACACTATGGCAGCACCAGATTAATATGGAAAACTGATGCTAAACCTGTTGTTGATCATCAATGACGTTTGAATCCTAAGATGAAAGAAGTGGTAAGAACTAATATTTTAAAGCTTCTTGAAGCATGTATAATCTATCCCATAGATGATAGTAGATGGGTAAGCCCCGTTCATTATGTCCCTAAGAAGGGAGGTATTATTGTTGTCCCGAATGATAAAAATGAACTTATTCCACAAAGAACTGTCACTGGCTATAGAACGGTAATTGATTTTAGAAAATTAAATAAAGCAACTAGAAAAGATCATTACCCATTGCCTTTTATTGATCAAATGCTAGAAAGACTATTTAAGCACACACTTTTTCTTCCTTGATGGATATTCTTGTTTTTCTCAAATACTTGTTTCACAACCCGATCAAGAGAAAACCACCTTTACTTTCCCTTTTGGAACTTGTGCTTATATATGTATGCCTTTTGGTTTATGCAATGCACCTGCTACCTTTCAAAGATGTATGACTGCTATATTCGCTGATTTTGGTGAAAAGATTGTTGGGGTTTTCATGGAAGATTTTTCTATTTATGGAACTTATTTTGATGATTACTTAAGAAACCTTGATCGAGTTTTGCAGAGATGTGAGCAAACTAATCTTTTCTAGAATTGGGAGAGGTTCCACTTTATGGTTAATGAAGGCATTGTCTTGGCGCATAAAATTTCTGAATGAGGTATTGAGGTGGATAAAGCTAACGTTGATGCAATTGAGAAAATGCCATGTCCTAAAGATATTACAGGTATTCGTAGTTTCCTGGGTCATGATGGTTTCTATAGGAGGTTTATTAAAGACTACTCTATAATTTCTAGGCCTCTTACAAGTCTTTTACAAAAGGATGTTCCATTTGTTTTCGATGATGATTGTGTAGAAGCCTTTGAAACACTCAAGAAAGCCTTAACTTCTGCACCTATAGTACAACCACCTGATTGGAACTTGCCTTTTGAAATTATGTGTGATGCTAGTGATTATGTTGTTGGTGCTATTCTAAGACAAATAGTTGATAAAAAATTAAATGTTATCCATTATGCTAGTAAAACTCTAGATAGTGCTCAATTAAATTATGCTACTACCAAAAAAGAATTTTTAGCAGTTGTGCTTGCTTGTGATAAATTCAGATCTTATATTGTTGATTCCAAAGTAACTGTTCACATCGATCATGTTGTTATAAAATATTTTATGGAAGGAAAGATGCTAAACCTAGACTCAGTAGGTTGGTTTTCTTGGTATAAGAATTTGATTTACATATTACTGATAGAAAAGGAGCTGAGAACTCCGTAGCTGGTAACATGTCTAGCTTACAAAATGTTCTTCATTACCAACTACCCATTGATGATAGCTTTTCTGATGAACAACTAGCTGCAATAAATGTCTCTCATAACACTCCTTGGTATGCTGACTATGCTAGTTACATTGTTGCTAAACATATACCACCTAGTTTCACATACCAATAAAAGGAAAAAATTATTCTCTGGTTTAAGACATTACTTTTGGGATGACCCACACTCTATAAAGAAGGGGGTAGATAGTATTACTAGATGTTGTGTACCTAAGCATGAACATGAACAAATCCTATGAAAATGTCACTCGAAAGCTTATGGCCGACATTGTGCGGGAGATAGAATTGCTCACAAGGTATTACAAATCTGGTTTTTACTGGCGTATTCTCTTCAAGGATTCCCGTAAGTATGTTTTATCTTGTGATGCATGGCAAATAATTGGTAATATTGGTAAGCATCAAGAAATGCCTATGCATTATTCGCTTGCTCTTGAACCATTTGATGTTTGGGGTTTTGATTACATGGCACCTTTTCCTTCCTCTAATGGGTATAATCATATCTTGGTTGCTGTCGATTATGTTACTAAGTGGGTAGAAGTTATTCCAACTAGTCGTGTTGATAACAACACCTCTATTAAAATGCTTAAAGAAGTTATTTTCCCAAGGTTTGGAGTCCCAAGATACATAATGACTCATGGTGGTTCACACTTTATTCATGGTGCTTTTAATAAAATGCTTGCTAAGTATGATGTTAACCATAGAATTGTGTCACCATATCATCCCCAATCTAGTGGTCAAGTTGAACTTAGCAGTAGAAAAATAAAACTAATATTACAAAATACTATCAACAGGTCCCTAAAGAATTGGTCTTAGAAATTAGATGATGCACTTTGGGCTTACAAAACAGCATATAAAAATCTAATGGGTATGTCTCCTTTTAAAATGGTTTATGGAAGATCTTGTCATTTGCCTCTTGATATAGAACATAAAGCATATTGGGAAATTAAAGAACTCAACTATGATTTTAAACTTGCTGGTGAAAAGAGGTTATTTGATATTATTTGACTAGACGAATGGAGAACCCAAGCCTATGAAAATGCCAAACTATTTAAATAAAAGTTAAAAGATGGCATGATAAAAGAATCTGAAAGAGGGAGTTCAAAGTTGGAGAATATGTTCTTTTGTACAACTCCCATTTCAGATTCTTTGCAAGAAAATTTCTCTCCAAATGAGAAGGGACATATATTATCAAAGAGGTTTATCCCTCTGGAATGATCAAAATAAATAATTTCGAAGGTACTAACCCCAAGCTTGTCAATGGACAAAGAATCAAAAACTATATCTCAGGTATGCCTATTAATGTTGAAAGATATATTATCCAAACTATGACACCAGAGGAACACATAAAAGAAACCTTCGGGAACACTCCAGAATCGTGAAAAGTAGGAGGTACATGATACAGTAAGTAAACGGACTCTGACAAATCTGCAAGAATATTTTTTGTCAGTATTGGAATATTACAAAAGTTAGGAAAATAATAAACAACCCAGAAGGCAACCGAGGAGGGAACAAGACACTAGGGCACACCTGGCTTTCCTGGCGCGCCCAGGTGGGTTGGGCCCACCTCGGGTACCTTCCAGACTCCGTTTTTCTCTCGTTTGCTTGTTTCCCAAGATAAAAAAATATTTAGATATCCCATGAACCCCGTATCGCGAAGAAATCTTCTGTTCTTCTTTCTCACTATTTTTCTGACAGATCTAGATCACCATGGCCGCTCTGAGCTCCTCCAAGGACAAGTTCTTCGACGGCGTCATCAACTCGTATCTGCGGGAGGTGATGCAGCACCCTCAAGCGATTGAGATGCTTGAGGGGGTGCTCCACATCTGGGACGTCCAGGGATCCAAGAGGACGGGAACCGTGAAGGCTAGGCTTGGAGCTATGGAGCAAGTGGTCTTCAAGTGCATGGGATGGTGGAACGTGGACTCAATGCCAATCACCTCACGATTGCGGATTTTACCCGTGATCTCTAGGTGGATGGCCGGTCCGTGAAGGACATCATCTTCAGCTTCAATGAGCAAATCAACTTTCTTCAAAGCCAAATCTATGATCTCCAAAATCAAGTCTTTGAATACGTGGGGAGATTGAAAGGAATGACTTTAGCTGCCAGTTGCAAGACTCGTGAGACTCGCGCTTCCTCTTATGATGGTCAACCGTTGCCATGGAAGCCCCAAGATAAACTTGCTACTACCTCATCACCACCACCACCATCACCTTCTTCACCACCAAAGGAGACCTAAGTATCGGGTATGGCACTCCCCTTGTCTTGTGCCAAGCTTGGGGGAGGTGCCCCGGTATCGTATCACACCACCTCTTTTGCCCTTATTTATCTTAGTTCGATCTTTACTTATCTTTTGAATTAGTTGAATAAAAAGTTTAGTTCAATCATTTCGAGTGTTTTTCTCAGTGATCTATCTATCTTTGTAATCGTGTGCAAGATATATAATATAGTTTAGTTCCAGTTTTGCTTTCTTTAATTTTATGTTTCAATCAAAATAAAGAAAAGCAATAATGAAAAAGATCATATGTTAATCTTATGGTAAGTACTGACATCACATAAGGAAAAGTATAAGTGGTAAAATTTATTGGAGATTGACAAACATAGCATTGGTCAATAATGCAATTCATGAAAGACTTAATAAGGGAAGAGAAGATTCACATACAAATACAGTATCTTGGACATCTTTCATGATTGTGAGCCCCCATCAAAATATTTTATGCTAAAATTGCTGATGTTGGACAAGGAAGGCAACATAATGATTTATGCTAGTTCATATTCACATAGAAGTTATATTGCCATAGATCCTTTAACATGTGGTGCTTGCCCCCTATCTTTGGTAGCCAAAAATTTCGCACTAAGTAGAGATACTACTTGTGCATTCAAAAACCCTGAAACCCAGATCATGTTTTGAGAGTCCACCATACCTACCTATTGTAACATCCCAAATTTCCAATTTGGAATGTTATACATAGGTCATTCATGCATATCATATTTTATGGCATTTCGTTTCGTGATCCTCGAAATTCTTAGCAACTCAAGGACCCACGGAGAGAGTTGGGAATTTCATAATTTTCATATTTGAGTTTTCTCAAATTGTGAAAAGAGGATCATTTGGTTTTAATTAATTTTACCCTCCGAAAATATTTCATATTAAAATATATGAGAGGAGATAATATGACTTCTCCAAAATAAAGGGAATATTGGAGGAAAAACTAAAATCAAATAAGAATTTTATGTGGGCTTTATTGCAATTTTATTTGAATTAGGAAAAGAATGCGTTTTTCAAAATTGCATTAGAGGTCTAAATAAATGTTCACTTTGTCCGCAATATTATTAGAGGACCGTGAAAATTTATTTCAGGATTTTTCGAGTCCACTTAGTATTTATTTTATTTGTTTTTCTACGTCAGGATTTATTTAAAAAAAAGTAACCGACCTAACCGGGCTGTGTCCGGCTAGGACACTACACCCAGCCGGCCTTATAAGCCGAGGCCGCTACGCCCTGAGGCCCAGCTCGGGCCCCTGCCCCGAAACCCTAGCGCGCTGCATAATTCGCCCGACCCGCCTCGCCGCGCCGCCGCCATGCTGCGCCGCCGTCGCCGCCGTCCACTGCCGCCTTGCCGCCCCGCCGCCGAGGTAGCCACCGCCGCCGCTGGTTTTCGTGAGAAAATCGTTTGATTTTTTTTAAAACCCTAGATTGGTTTTTTCGGTTTTTTTTCTTCGGTTTAGTTAAATAGCGGACGTTCATCCGTACGTTCGTTTTAACGAACGCTGTTCATCCGTTAGCCACAGACAGCGAACGCTCGTTCGTTAGCCTTTTTGTCAGTTTTCTTTTTCCAGGGTTTTTCCTCGATTATTTTCGATCGCGATTTCTGCCCTAATCTTCGTTCTAGTATATCTTTTCGCTCGTTTATACGAATCAGGTGAAACAAGTGCCTAGATCTTCGTCTCGAAGCCCTCTTTCTGTTTAACAAACTTGAACAAGATTTTGGTACAGTAAAATTTGACTTTAGTCCAGATTAGTATTCGGATCTTGTTTCTTTGTAGTTTGAGTTTCGTTGCTCCGTTTGATTCGATTCTTTTTACAAACCGGAGTTCTTCAGTTGAACTTTCTGGTTAGATCTTCTTATTTGTGTTTTACACGTGCATCTTTGCTTGAGTGATTACGTATGCTATTGTTTGTTTGCCATAAAATACCCGAAGTGCGAAGCGTGCTACTACGAGTCTTTAGGTTTTGCGGATCGTCAGCAAGGCAAGTAACACTTTGATCATACCCCTTTATTACCCAGTTTTTATGCATTAGTTTCAACCCTCACACATTGCATGAGTAGGATGTCTTAACATGTGGGTTTGGGAAGTAGATGATGAGGTAGAACCTATTGCCTTCTTATTATCAAACCCCGGGAGTTACTTCTACATTATGCTTATGTTGCTATGCTATGCTCGTAGACGTGGATTGGGTTTGAGTGTATCAATGATAGATGTGAGTTGGTAATTAATGGTTCAACTTAAGGTGGCAATTTTAATACACATCTGGGTGGATTTCCTGTGGGAACCTGGAGAATCCAGTGTTGTCCTAGGATATCCCGGAGTACCCATGTGATCATCCTACGGTCCGCCACCCAGGCACAAAGGGATCATAAGATTATTCATGCTAGAAACTTCCATGTGCAGCCATAAGACATTATGGGCTCTGGCATAGTTGAGTATGTTGTGTGACCTCTTCAAGTGGTAGACTAGCAGATGTAGGGGATGTAGGTTGGTACGGTCTACCCAGGGTTAGAGTTAATGCTTCTCAAGGACTGTGTCTCAGTAATCCATTTCTCAAACACCATGTAGTGTGAGAAATCGAACGGAGGAGATCGAATCTTGTGGGGAAAAGTACGCAAACCTCTGCAGAGTGCATAAACTAATCATGGTTAGCCATGTCCCCGGTTATGGACATTTTGAGTATCTGGTACTTGAATTATTGATTTGATCTCATCACTCTAATTAATTTGTTGGGATGTTAATGAGTACTTTAATTGGGATTGAGTTGGAGGAACCTTCTCAATGATGTTTCAACTACCATGATAGTTGGAAAAATTGGCTTTTCGCCAAACAATATAACCATACAGCCTCCACTAGCCATATATGCATGTAGTGATAGCATTTATCTGTTCATTGCTCTCCTGTGTTATATTGCCAGCATATTCCATGTGCTGGCCCGTTTCGGGATGCAACATATCTTGTTGCAGACTTTTCAGACGACGATTAAGATGTCGTAAGTCGTTTGTCATGCACTCAGTTGCCGTTGGAGTTGATGGACTCGCTTTATCTCCCAAGCCTTCTGCTGTTATCATATTTAGATGGCCTTAAGCCATATTTATTGTAATAAGTTCTCTTCCGAGACCTTCGATGTAATAAGTGTGTGATTGCTACTCTGTTATAAATCCTTCGAGTACTGTGTGTGTCAGCATTATCGATCTAGGCATGACTGAAAGTGCGTTATATCGACTAGAGGGGGGTGAATAGGCGATTTTTATGAAAGTCTTCAAAACGTGGATGTTTCGAAGACAAACGATAGAAATAAACCTATTAGCATGCAGCGGAAGGTAGACTACACTAGGCAAACCATAGTCAAGTATTCAATGAAGTGAAAGCACAATGACTAATAGCAGCTAGGTAGTAAGGATCAGGTAGGAAGTATTATGAAGCCAATCAGAACAAGCAGACACTCAGTGAAGACAAAAGATAATGCAATCATACAATGACTTCACAAGGACCAACAGTAAGTAAAGGGAAGGGAAGGATGAAACCAGTGACTCATTGAAAGACAATGATTTGTTAGACCAGTTCCAGTTGCTGTGACAACTGTACGTCTGGTTAGGGCGGCTCGGTATTTAAACCTGAGGACACACAGTCCCGGACACCCAGTCCTGAACACGCAGCTCAGGACACCCAGTCCTCACCGTATTCCCCCTGAGCTAAGGTCACACAGACCTCGCCCAATCACTCTGGTAAGTCTTCAAGGTAGACTCCCAAACCTTCACAGACTTCATTCACCGGCGATCCACGATGACTCTTGGATGCTCAGAACGCGACGCCTAACTGGCTGGAGGATTCACAGTCCTCAAGTGTAATAAGTCTTTAGATCACACAGACAGGAAAACTTAAGTGACGCCTAACACTCTTTGGCTCTGGGTGTTTAGTGTTTTATCCTCGCAAGGAATTCTCTCTCAAAGGCTTCGAGGTGGGTTGCTCTCAAATGACAAAAGCCGTACTCTAACTCTGAGCAGCCAACCATTTATGGTTGTAGGGGGTGGGCTATTTATAGCCACTAGGCAACCCGACCTGATTTGTCCGAAATGACCCTGGGTCACTAAGGAACTGACACGTGTTCCAACGGTCAGATTTCAAACACACACGGCAACTTTACTTGGGCTACAAGCAAAGCTAACTTGTCCAACTCTGGACAAGATTCGCTCTCATAGTCTTCACTCGAAGACATAGGATTTTGGTTAAGCATAACTTCTGTCATTCTGACTGGTTCTCTTGGACCCCACTTAACAGTACGGTGGTTCCTATGACTCAACAAAGAAGAAAAAGAACTACGGAAGATCTAAATCTTCGCGCTCCATAGTCTTCATGCGATGTATTCTCTTGTCATAGTCTTCAATGTGAATGTCTTCACATACCGCCTTTGACTTCAATGTCTTCATACATTTTTAGGGGTCATCTCTGGTAGGAAAACCGAATCAATGAGGGACTTCTACCTGTGTTATCCTCCAATTCTCACAAACACATTAGTCCCTCAACTCGGTTTGTCGTCAATACTCCAAAACCAACTAGGGGTGGCACTAGATGCACTTACAATCTCCCCCTTTTTGGTGATTGATGACAAACTAGTTGAAGTTTTCAACGGGGAATATAATATGTGAAATTGTAATGGATAAGGAATTGTCTTCATAAGTTGCAAGGGCTCCCCCTGAAGATGTGCATATAAGTAATTTGCTTTTGGAATGCAAATGCACATGGCAGGTTGTACTTGTGGAGATCCTCTTCAACTTATGATGACAATTCATCATGCATGAAAAGTATGTGAAGATAATGACATGCATAATGGAAAATGGACGTCTGCAAAATGATCTAAGTGCGGAATTTATCGTCGCACATGCGGAATTTATCATCGCATCACAAAGTAGAAAATGAGTAGCAGACGACCATCGAGTTTAAGTGTTACAACT
The DNA here is from genome assembly GCF_056163025.1 of Triticum urartu. NCBI lineage: Eukaryota > Viridiplantae > Streptophyta > Magnoliopsida > Poales > Poaceae > Triticum > Triticum urartu. Next base: position 192,268,007 of record NC_141877.1, on the reverse strand, counting down.
CAAAGAACCAAATGTATCAAAACGAGAGTTGTAAACACTAGGCAAAACATAAAGTAACCGCCCATATGGACCCGCTTGAAGACTATTAAACTCATATGCTTCTCCCCCTTTTGTCAGTAAGGGCCAAAAAGGTTTGAAGATATAAAGTATCTACTCGTTCCCATGAGGAGTAGGTGAAGTAGCAAGGTCGTCGGTGTTGTTAGGCGGTGCAGACGAGCTCGGGGCAGTGTCGATGCGTGCTGAAGGAGGGGGCGGTGAAGTAGCATCGTCTTCGTCCTCGATCACTCTGGCATTCACAGTTGCCACAGAGGAAGAGAACTCAGAGTCTTCAAGAGAGGGAGTTCGTCGCAGCACAGCCCTTCGGGGAGGTGTGGAGTCAAACTTGAAACGTTCAGATAAGCCATCGTCTTGAAGATCATCCTCAGAGCACATACGCGTCAGCCCTTTCCATGTACGCCGACAAGTTTCATGGGCAACAAAGGCATTCTTGGTGGCAAGATTGCGAATGCGGTTGACATCCACCAAGAGGCTTTTCATTTGACGCTTCAGCCAGTCATGATGCCGATCCTGTTTCTGATGAAGAGCAACCAGAAGCTCTCGGTCATTGAGAACACGAGATCGCTTCTTGGGCCGTTGGGCAATGGTGCTTTCAGTGGCTTCAGTGAGGGCACGTTGAGGTGCACGTGTAGTGCCAGCCAGAGGATAAACACGAGTGACTGCTTCAACTCCTTCAATGTTCTGAGAGAAACTTTGATGCTCCGCATTCTGAAGACTAAGAGGCTCGTTGGCAGGCTCTGGATAGAGGGCTTCAACAGACATATCCATGTCAGGCATAAAGATCCGATAATTGCGAGCAGAGGGCTGATATGAGATATCTGAGTGGAGTTTGATCAGCCGCATTATCCATGGAGCGTAGAACTTCAAGCCAAAAAGATCAAATCCTGAAGCAGCAAGTTGGCGGATGAAGAAGTCTTGTGCGTTGAAGCATTTGTCGTGAAGAATATAGAAGACCAAAGTCTTCATTGCACCTTCCAGCTTTGCATGTGGGGAATGTCCTTTGATGGGCCAGAGAGTTTGCCTTAAAATGTGATAGATGGTCCTTGGCAGATACTCCAGGTCTTCAACAAGGAACTCCTTAGGATATGCAGCGTCTTGTGGCAAAGGTTTCACCATGCTGAGCATCTGACTCACGTTCGGTTCAGGCTTCTGAAAGATGCTCTCCATAGCTTCACTGTGAAGTTGACATCCAGGTTCATAGAGATCTCTAAGAGTGGGCAGACCAGTGAGCTCAATGATATCAAAGGCTTTGGCTTTGTGATGAACATTTCCTGTCATCCACTCAAGGGCCCAAGTCTTCGGATCTCTGTTGTAACCACGTATGTGAAGTGTGGCATAAAATTGGAGCAGCAACTCTTCGTTCTAGTTCTCTTGGTCGGTGATGAAAGGCAACAATTCAACCTCTTTGAAGCAGTCCAGAGCTTCTTCCAAGCAGGGCAGACCAGCTATTGCTTCGGTGTCAAGACGCATATGTGGGAAGATGCGACCTTGATTGTACAAAATGCAGGAGTAATAGCTTCGTTGCGGATAGCTCCAGAACCAATCAAAACATATTCGTTCCCTTGAGTAGGGGTTCTTGGAGCTATTAAAGAAGGTGTTGTCTCCTTTGAAGATATTGACATTGAAGGATCCAGGTGCTGATGCAGGACCTGGAAACCTATGCAACCTTGGCATTGGCTTCTGTACCTGAGGCTTATGCTCTATATGATAGTCAAACTGAGGACCAGCAGCAGGCGCAGGAACAGAAGCAGTATCATCATTGGCTTCGCTGACTTCTGGTTCTTGGATTGGTGTAGGCTCCACATTTGCTTCAGCCATGACAGCGTCAGTGGCTTCATTGGTGTTGGTGGTGGCAGCCTCAAGATTTTCTACCTCCACTTGATGAGCTGGAGGGTCGGGCATAGACACGTTCTCCGCGAGAATAGCTTCGTCAGTAGTTGGGGGAGTGGGGACACGTTCTTTTTCTTGGGTGTCATCGGCTGATGCAGCCGGAATGTCTTCAGCAGCTTTAGCTTCAGACTCGGGGACTGGAGGCCTTGGTCCTTTGCAAAGCCTGTGTAATGCTGGCGGCGCCTTTGACGATGGAGGTGGCTGGGCCTCAAAGTCATCTTCTTCTTGTTCTTGTGGGTGATCAGCCCATGATTCATCCCTAGCAATTGGCGTCAGAGGACGACCAATGCTGATGAGTTCGTTGTGCGTAAGCACATGCGATGATACCTGTTGGTGCTCGATTTGAGGAAGAACTGCATCATCTTCAACATGGTCATGGTGACCAATGTCTTCAGCAGTAGTGGGATCAGCTGCTGGAAAGTCTTCAGCTTCATGAGCCTCTGTGAAAGCAGGCTCATGGACAGTCAGTTGGCGCTCTTGATGTTCGGCGGCAGGGTGAACCATGGAGATGGGTTCAACAATTAAGGGCTCTGTGGGAGCAGCCCGTTCCTTCTTGGTCTTCCGCTTCTTCTTGGAGGGAGCAGGAGAAGAGGCTTCAGGATGTTTCCTCTTTCTGGCTTCAGCCTCAGCTGTCCTCGTCTTCTTCAGTTCTGAAGCGGTAGACCTGGCTTTTGGCTTCGAGCCAGTCATGCTGGTTGGGAAGACAATGGGATGTGCTTCCTGCCTTGGTGCGTCGGGTTCGGCCATAGCGGGCTTCTTCTTCTTCTTCTTCTTCTTCTTCTGCTTTGCAGCCATCCTGGGGTCGATGCCAGGACGCCCAAGGGCCTTGCGCTTCTCAGCCTCATTGTAGGCTTGCACACAGTTGTCAGCCAGGCTCTTCATGCGCTCACGAGAACCTTGAGCTTCTTCACGCTTCTTGAGAAAGGCTTCTTTGATCTCGTGCAGCATGATCTTGAAGTTCTTGACCTCTTGCACGCTGAGCTTGGCCATATGCTTCTTGAACTGATCTTTCTCAAAGTCAATCTTCTACTTCAGTTCAACGATGTGCTGAGCTAGAGCTAGCTCTGAAGCAATGGCGCCATGGAAGGCGACACTGAGGCCAATTGGAAGTTGCAGATCTTCGAAGCTGAGGTTGGACGTGTCAAACCACTCATCAATGAAGTTGTGGATGATTGCCACGTCAAAGAGAGGCAGATCATTGAAGATTTTTGCTTCTTCTTTGCTCTTGATCAGTTGCTCAAGAGCGTCATCTGCAAGATCTTCATCACTGACAAATCAATGGCATCATTGCGCAGAATAGCAGCAGCAGTCAGTTCTTGGCTGGTGTGTGGCAGAGGCATCTTGACTTTCTAGGGCTTGGAGATGCGTGACAGATCTTCAGACTGCACACTGTCTTCAGGAGGTGCAGTAGCCAGTGGCTTCGCCTGTGAGATTTTTGGTGCAGAGGCAGGCTTTGAAGCTTTAGGCTGCTTCAGTTTCTTTGGCTTCGGCGCTGCAGGCGCTTCATCTGATTCAGCGTCATCTGCAGGCTCATCCACGGCTGTCCCTTGAACCACGATATGAGTGATGAGACCTTCCAGGTTGTAGATGGGCCCAACAAGATTGGGTTCAGCTTCGTGGGTCCCATCGGCACGGGGAGCAGAGGGACCAGGGTTGAAGTCTAATCCCAAAGACTTCTTGTTCTGCTTCGCCGAATTCTGGGCAAACTGGAAGTTGTGCTTGAACAGATTGTCGTCATGACACCATAGCAGTGACGATGGGTCAGCCTCCGCAGGCTGTGGTCCACGGACCATGCAGGGATAGAAGCCTTGTTCAATGGCTTCATCTCTGGACCTGGGTTGAAGATTTTTTTAGAGGATGCCTCCCCATGGTCGCTTGATGGCATTCCTCTCAGCATATTCCTTTGTCACAAACCTGTACTTGAACCACTGTTCTGCCCAATATCGTCGAATCCATTGGATTCGTGTCTTGTGCTGATTGTAATCCTCTTCAGGATGTGTCTTGTACAGCTCTGAGAGGTCATCGGGCAGATCTCTTGATGTTTCTCCTCGACGCTTTCTGCCACCCTTCCTTGCTGATTTCTCTGCAGCCATGAACTTTAAACTGAATGGCTTCAATACGTTTAAAGGCTTCAAGGGCTTTCGCTTGCTGGACAAACAGGAACTGGCTTCGGGAGAATTTATGTGATGCTGTAAGAATTCTGCAAATGAATGCAGACTATGAGAACCAAGGGATTCTCCCACGGACATGTACCTTTGACAGCATTAAGGTGCGAGTGAAGGGGAAGAGGTCATATGCATTCTCAGAAGATTTTGAAGATAAATCAGTTTAGAAGACATTGACCTCATCGTGCGAAGACATTCACTAATAGATAAGGAGTTGGTTCCAGATTTGTACGAATCCATGGATCAGTACAAGTGAGGAATCTAACTACTTTGTGAAGCATAAGTGAATATACTAGGCATATTATGAGATGCAGTATGAAATAGATCCAACTTGTGTGAACAGAAACTGCTTGTGGTAGAAAGTGACGAATCTATAGGATCAGAGGGGCCGTAAAAAGGAAGTTTTATTTACCACACAAAGAACTGCTAGACGGAGTGGAAGAGGAGGCCGAGCAGTTCGATCGTCCGTGCCCTAACTTGGCGACGGAGGACACCTACGGCGATGGCGGAAAAGACGATGTCTGCGGTCGGCGTGAAGACGGCGTCGGAGAGGTTGCGGCAGCTAAGCGCTTCGTCGCCAGCGTCGTCGAGGGCTAGCGGTGGTGCTAGGGTTCGTGCGAGAGTGGAAGAAGAGATAATGACTATGGTGAGGCGTGTATTTATAGGAACAGGGGCGGCTCAGTGTTATTACATAGGTGCCCCTGGCGATTCACATCTGAGGAACACGTGGCCATCATGCTACATATCGGAGGTTGTTCCACGTCCCACGCACGCCTCGATTGTCGGGTGGTCGTTCCCACTTCTACGGGTTTCAGGTGAAGGAATTAGCATTGAAAGCGGACTTAATGTTTATCTCTGTATCTTCTGCTGACAAGGACGCAGAGAAGACATTTGAAAGTTTCAAGAGAATGCATATGATTTGGAGAGATAGAGTTTGAGATAGAAAGCATAGAGAGGTTAGGGTCTAATCACTTTCACTTAGTTCAAAAGATTCAACAAGAATACATAGCTATAAGTGAATGCTGTAGAGGACAAAACACTACTATATATATAATCAACATAGTGAAGATAATCATGAAGACATGTTGAGATTGAAGCCGAACCAAATGTGAAGACATATCAAATGTAATGCCATGAGTGAAACACTTTAAATAGAACATTTGGGTGTGGCGTTACCCACCGTATAGGAAGTATTAGACCCAGACACGGCGCACAATTATCGTGGCGCTCCGAAGTCAAATTCCTCATTAATGTATTCACACTTAGAATGCATGTCTTCATTGATTGTAGATATACTTTACTTCGTGTGTTGCACATCTAAGTCATCAATATGCATAAGTGTTAGGATGTGTGCCTGATCATAGGATATTTGAGGATTCCAAGATATTTAGCTCACATCGTAACTTGCAAAATCTCTTCTCATCCAAGGGCTTGGTGAAGATATCTGCCAATTTCTCTTCAGTGTTGATGTGTATGATATCAATATCTTCCTTCACAACATGATCTCTGAGAAAGTGATGACGAATCTCAGTGTGCTTTGTCTTCGAGTGCTGAACTGGGTTGTTGGAAATCTTGATGGCGCTTTCGTTGTCGCAGTAGAGTGGCACTTGCTTCAGATGAATGCCATAGTCTTTGAGTGTTTGCTTCATCCACAGAAGCTGAGCGCAGCAAGATCCAGCAGCAATGTATTCAGATTCAACAGTGGAGAGAGATACACAATTCTGCTTCTTTGAGGACCAACATACTAGTGATCATCCCATAAAATGACATGTGCCTGATGTATACTTGCGATCCACCTTGTCACCAGCATAATCAGCATCCGAGAATCCAACCAGATCAAACTCTAAGCCCTTTGGATACCATAATCCTAGAGTTGGGGTGTAAGCCAAATATCGAAGAATTCGCTTCATAGCTAAGTGATGCGATTCCTTTGGTGCCGCTTGGAATCGAGCACACATGCAAACACTAAGCATAATATATGGCCTAGATGCACATAGATAAAGTAAAGAACCAATCATGGAGCGGTATACCTTTTGATCGAACTCTTTACCATTGTCGTCGGGACCCAGATGATGTTTTGCTCGCATTGGCGTCGTGAAGCCTTTGCAGTCTTGCATACCGAACTTCTTCAGGCAATCTTTGAGATACTTCTCTTGAGATATAAAGATGCCGTTGCATTGCTGTCGTATTTGAAGACCAAGGAAGAACTTCAGCTCACCCATCATGGACATCTGATATTGCTCTTGCATCATATATCCAAACTCTTCACTGTATCTCTGATTGGTGCAGCCGAAGATAATGTCATCCACATATATTTGGAACACAAACAGTTCACCATCATATGTCTTCCTGAAGAGAGTGGGGTCGAGGGAACCAGGTGTGAAGCCTTTGCTCTTCTTGAAGTATTTGAGTGTGTCATACCAAGCCCGAGGGGCTTGTTTGAGGCCATACAGTGCCTTGTTGAGCTTGTATACCATGTTAGGATGTTTTGGATCTTCAAAGCCAGGCGGTTGTGCAACATACACTTCCTCTTCAATCTTCCCATTGAGAAAAGTGCTATTCACATCCATTTGATATAGAAGTATGCGTATGACTTCAAGTCGAGCCACAGGAGAAAATGTTTCATTGAAGTCAATCCCTTCAACTTGAGTATATCCTTGAGCAACGAGACGAGCTTTGTTTCTGACAACTTGACCATGCTCATCTTGCTTGTTGCGATATATCCATTTGGTGCCTATTATATTGTGCTTCCGAGGATCGGGACGCTTAACCAGTTCCCATACATTATTCAGCTCAAATTGTTGAAGCTCTTCTTGCATAGCTTGAATCCATTCAGGTTCCATGAAGGCTTCTTCAACTTTCTTGGGTTCTGTTATTTAGACGAATGCGAAGTGCCCACAGAAATTTGCTAGTTGTGTTGCCCTTGAACGAGTGAGTGGACCTGGTGCATTGATGCTATCAATTATTCTCTCAATCTGCACTTCATTTGCAACACGAGGATGTACAGGACGAAGATTTTGCTCTTACTGATCAATGTCATTGTAAGAGGGATTGTCTTCAGGTTGATCAGGTGCGGAGATGATAAGTTCCTCTTCAGGTTGAGCTTCAGAGGGTATGATTTCTCCAGTTCCCATAAGTTTGATTGATTCACTGGATGGAACTTCATCTAGCACATTTGGCAGGTGCTCTCTTTGTGAGCCGTTAGTCTCATCGAACCACACATCCACTGTTTCAACCACTTTATAATGAAAGAGATTGAAGACTCTGTAGGAGTGCGAATCCTTTCCATATCCAAGCATAAACCCTCATGTGCTTTTGGTGCAAATTTTGAGGTGTGATGTGGATCCTTGATCCAGCACCTGGCGCCAAATACTCTGAAGTAACTAACATTTGGCTTCTTGCCAGTAAGGAGCTCATAAGATGTCTTGTTCAAAAGCTTGTGAAGATAAACACGGTTGATTGTATGGCATGCAGTATCAATGGCTTCAGGCCAGAATTTTCTTGGAGTCTTGTATTCATCAAGCATCGTTCGGGCCATCTCAATGAGTGTTCTATTCTTGCGTTCGACGACGCCATTCTGCTGTGGCGTGTACGGAGCTGAGAATTCATGTGTGATGCCCAAAGTATCAAGATATGTACCAAGGCCAGTGTTCTTGAATTCAGTGCCATTGTCACTTCTGATGTGCTTTATCTTGGCGCCATAGTTGTTCAATGCTCGATTGGCGAAGCGTCTGAAGACATCCTGCACTTCAGTCTTGTAGAGGATTATATGCACCCAAGTATATCTAGAATAATCATCAACAATGACAAAGCCATAGAGACAAGCAGTAGTAGTAACAGTTGAGTAATGAGTGTGACCGAAAAGATCCATGTGGAGCAGTTCGAAGGGTCGAGTCATTGTCATGATTGTCTTCGAGGGATGCTTGGCCCTCGTCATCTTTCTTGCTTCACAGGCACCGCATAAGTGATCTTTCTTGAACTTGACGCCCTCGATGCCTATGACATGCTTCTTCTTTGCAAGGGTGTGCAGGTTCCTCATGCCAGCATGCCCTAGCCTCCGATGCCAGAGCCAGCATTCTGAAGCTTTTGCCAGAAGACATACGGCAAGCTATGGTCCTACTGAGAAATCTACCACGTACAAATCATCTTTCCGATACCCTTCAAACACTAGAGACTTGTCAGATTCCATTAGAACAAGGCAACGATATTTTCCAAACATCACGATCATGTTTAAATCGCAAAGCATTGAGACAGACATTAAGTTGAAACCAAGGGATTCAACAAGCATGACTTTATCCATGTGTTGATCCTTTGAGATTGCAACTCTACCTAGACCCAATACCTTACTTTTACTAGTGTCAGCAAATGTGATGTGACTTTTGTCGGATGGACGTAAGGTTGAGTCCATAAGAAGGCTTCTCTTGCCAGTCATGTGATTGGTACACCCACTATCAATAATCCATTCTGAAGTTGCTGGTGTCGTACCCTACAGTGCAGTTAGGGGGATAGGCTTCACGAAGAGAATTGTGAAGCAAAAACATTTGACGAACCAGTGGGTAATGAAAGCTTAGATCGAGATTTGGACTGATAGGGCGAGTAGCAAGCGATTCAGGAACAAAGTACATAATAAGACCATTTGGGCATTTGATCTTGCATCCTACAAGATGTTTAAGGTCCCCAGCAATAGCGTCAGACGATTTTGGTTTTCTGCTGGAGACCCTTCCCTGCAAAAGAGAGTTAAGCTTTCTTAGCCACCCACATCTTCAAGGGTGGCTTTGAAGCAATGAGTCTAAGTGCAACATCTGAGAACTTTGGCTCTGGAGCCCTAGCAAAAAGTCTTGCAGGTGGACAATAGTACTCATAAGAATAAGCATAATAGTTCTTGGTCTTATGAACATGGCGGTTTGATGAACCGCACTCATATTCATAGGCCTGAGTATGGCTTCCCTGCAAAACATTTGCGTTAGTGCGACTCAGGTGAGTCCTCTGTCTGTATGAAGCCTTTGGACCGTATGAAGCCTGTGGTCTGGGGTTTGTCTTCTTCACCTGTGGTGTCATGATGACATTCATAGGAAGATTCTCCAAACACCTTTTCGGCACCCAGATCTTCTTCATAGGCGGTCCATTCCTGCAGTTAGTACCAATATACCTGGCAAACAATTCATCATTCTGATTCTTAAAAAGTTTATAGTTTGCATCAAAGGATTCATCAATAATAATGGGATTAGCACAAGTGAATCCAGATAGGGTGGATGGATCCGCTGAAGGTTCCTTTGCAGCAACCCATGTGGTTTTGGGGTACTGCTCAGGTTTCCAGTAAGAGCCATCAACATTCATTTTCCTTTCGAACCCAACACCCTCTTTCCTAGGGTTTCGGTTCAGGATCTGCCTTTTGAGGACATCACATAGTGTCTGATGCCCTTTGAGACTTTTGTACATCCCTGTTTCAAGCAGTGTCTTCAACCTAGCATTCTCATCAGCAATAGCAGTGGTATGTTCAGCAGAGGGGTTAGTTACCACATCAATAGTTGGAGATATTGCAATAGTAGCAGCAGTAGAACATTCAGCAACAGAGGTAGCGTTATCACGCTCAATGCATTTAACACATGGTGGTTCAAATCCTTCCTGAGCGGAACTGATCTGTTTGGCGCGAAGTGACTCGTTTTCCTTTTGAAGATCTTCATGAGCCGCTCTCAATTTCTCAAGATCTTGCTTCCTTTGAAGATAATCATACGAAAGCCTTTCATGAGTTGTTGAGAGCGTTTCATGATGACTTTCAAGTTCCTCATACTTAACGTGAAGATTCTTAATGTCTTCAATTAAGGACTGAGATCGAGTCATTTCAGCGTCTAACGGATCATCGCTTTTGTCTAACAGTTTTTGAATATGTTCCATAGCTTTCTGTTGTTCAGTTGCAAGTGTTTTGTAGCTGGGTTTGGAATCACAATCAGAGTCATCTTCACTAGATGTTTGATAGTGAGTAGTGCGTGTGTTTACCTTGGCACCGCGTGCCATGAAGCAGTAGGTAGGAGCGGAGTAGTCCTTGTCATTTGCATCAGTGTCGGTGATGAAGTCGTTGTCTTAAGTGTTGAAGATGGACTTGGCAACGTATGCTGTAGCCAGACTCGCAACGCTAGAATCGGACTCCTCCTCAGACTCCACCTCCGCCTCCTCAGAAGCGGACTCCTCCTCTGAATCCATTTCCTTGCCAACAAACGCACGTGCCTTGCCAGATGAGCTCTTCTTGTGTGATGAAGACTTGGAGGAAGACTTGGAAGAAGACTTTGAGTATTTCTTCTTCTTCTTGTCGACAAAGTCATACTCCTTGCTCTTCTTCTTCTTGTTGTTCTCATTGTCCCACTGCGGATACTCAGAGATGTAGTGGCCAGGTTTCTTGCACTTGTGGCATGATCTTTTCTTGTAGTCATGAGCAGAAGCTTCATCATTCCTTGAGCTTGATCATGAAGACTTTCTGAAGCCTTTCTTCTTGGTGAATTTTTGGAACTTATTCACAAGCATAGAAAGCTCCTTTCCAATGTCTTCAGGATCATCAGAACTGTTGTCAGATTCTTCTTCAGATGTGGAGACAGCTTTTGCCTTCAAGGCACGAGTTCGCTCATAGTTGGGACCATAGATGTCTCTTTTCTCACAAAGCTGAAACTCGTGTGTGTTGAGCCTCTCAAGTATGTCAGACGGATCGAATGTCTTGAAGTCAGGACGTTCTTGAATCATCAGGGCTAGGGTGTCAAACGAGCTGTCAAGTGATCTCAGGAGTGTCTTCACGACTTCATGCTTGGTGATCTCAGTGGCGCCGAGAGCTTGAAGCTCATTTGTGATGTCAGTGAGTCGATCAAATGTGAGCTGGACATTCTCATTGTCATTTCTCTAGAAGCGGTTGAAGAGGTTGCGAAGGACACTGATTCTCTGATCTCTCTTGGTTGAGACGCCTTCATTGACCTTGGAGAGCCAGTCACAGACTAGCTTAGATGTTTCCAAAGCACTTAGTGCCATACTATCCTTTGGTTAGATGACCACAGATGATGTTCTTGGCAGTGGAGTCCAGTTGAACGAACTTCTTGACATCAGCAGCGGTGACACCTTCACCAGCCTTGGGAACGCCATTCTTGACGACATACCATATGTCGACATCAATGGGTTCAAGATGCATGCGCATCTTATTCTTCCAGTAGGGATATTCAGTTCCATCGAAGACGGGGCATGCAGCGGAGACTTTAATTATCCCTGCAGTCGACATAGCTAAAACTCCAGGTGGTTAAACCGAATCACACAGAACAAGGGAGTACCTTGCTCTAATACCAATTGAAAGTGCATTATATCGACTAGAGGGGGGTGAATAGGCGATTTTTATGAAAGTCTTCAAAACATGGAAGTTTCGAAGACAAACGATAGAAATAAACCTATTACCATGCAGCGGAAGGTAGACTACACTAGGCAAACCATAGTCAAGTATTCAATGAAGTGAAAGCACAATGACTAATAGCAGCTAGGTAGTAAGGATCAGGTAGGAAGATATTATGAAGCCAATCAGAACAAGCAGTCACTCAATGAAGACAAAAGATAATGCAATCATACAATGACTTCACAAGGACCAACAGTAAGTAAAGGGAAGGGAAGGATGAAACCAGTGATACGTTGAAGACAATGATTTGTTAGACCAGTTCCAGTTGCTGTGACAACTGTACGTCTGGTTAGGGCGGCTAGGTATTTAAACCTGAGGACACACAGTCCCGGACACCCAGTCCTGAACACGTAGCTCAGGACACCCAGTCCTCACCGTATTCCCCTTGAGCTAAGGTCACACAGACCTCACCCAATCACTCTGGTAAGTCTTCAAGGTAGACTCCCAAACCTTCACAGACTTCGTTCACTGGCGATCCATAATGACTCTTGGATGCTCAGAACGCGACGCCTAACCGGCTAGAGGATTCACAGTCCTCAAGTGTAATATGTCTTCAGATCACACAGACAGGAAGACTTAAGTGATGCCTAACACTCTTTGGCTCTAGGTGTTTAGGGCTTTATCCTTGCAAGGAATTCTCTCTCAAAGGCTTCGAGGTGGGTTGCTCTCAAACGACAAAAGCCATACTCTAACTCTGAGCAGCCAACCATTTATGGTTGTTGGGGGTGGGCTATTTATAGCCACTAGGAAACCCGACCTGATTTGTCCGAAATGACCCTGGGTCACTAAGGAACTGACACGTGTTCCAACGGTCAGATTTCAAACACACACGGCAACTTTACTTGGGCTACAAGCAAAGCTGACTTGTCCAACTCTGGACAAGATTCGCTCTCATAGTCTTCACTCGAAGACATAGGATTTTGGTTAAGCGTCACTTCAATCATTCTGACTGGTTCTCTTGGACCCCACTTAACAGTATGGTGGTTCCTATCACTCAACAAAGAAGAAAAAGAACTACGAAAGATCTAAATCTTCGCACTCCATAGTCTTCATGCGATGTATTCTCTTGTCATAGTCTTCAATGTGAATGTCTTCACATACCGCCTTTGACTTCAATGTCTTCATACATTTTTAGGGGTCATCTTTGGTAGGAAAACCGAATCAATGAGGGACTTCTACCTGTGTTATCCTGCAATTCTCACAAACACATTAGTCCCTCAACTAGGTTTGTCGTCAATACTCCAAAACCAACTAGGGGTGGCACTAGATGCACTTACAATGACACTGAAACATAGAGAATTGATCGTTTGAGGTTGGGTCGCTACAAGATGGTATTAGAGCACACGCTGAATGTAGGACACGACCACTAAGATGAGTCATAGATCACTCTTCTCTACTCATTTCTGACTCCTCTCCATTTTCTACTCTTTAGGATGGCGGACACAAGGAACAAGTTTACACAGCCGGATGAAGACACCCCGTTTGGACGACACTTGAAGGAAGTCACTAGGTACCTGAACATCGGAATACCAAGCTTCAGCGGGACCTACACTGCCACACTACTAGAAGAGGAACATTGGATGATTCGAGTTCAAGTTCCAGGAAGGACATTCACGCCTGTCACTAAGCCCATAGAGTTTTCCTTTGATGCACCAACCTGGAGTCTAGGCAAGAGCATGACAGCCCATATCGCCATAGGACGCATCGGTGATGTTTACCACAAGGAGCTTAAGGACACTATCTACCAGATATGTGGGCGCTGAGATGAGCAATTGGAGATGATAAGCACCAAGATGGACAGGTCCATTGCAGCATTCATCCAGGAGTTAAACCATCATATACATCGCCAAGAGAACCAGATGTGCGCAAGCATGATAGATTTGAAGAAGGCGATGACCAGGATCATAGAGCAAGAAGAGGAGCTTAAGTCTACATGTGATGGATATGAGGAGGAAATGATGATACTTGTGGAGAAGAATGACAACCCGCCAAGGAAGCTAGGAGTTTTCACGGGAGACCCCGCGCTAGGAGGAGAAGACGGCGAACCAAAGGAGATTCATTCTGAAGACTACATCATCATCGACGACACCGACTCCGACCCCAATGGTAGTGATGATGACTATGAAGACGAAGCTGGAGCGGATATCATGGATTCTTCCACCAATCAAAATTTCTAATAGACCACCATATGATCAGTAGTGTTCCCCCATGTATATAGAATAGTCCGAGCACTGTAACGATAGTTAGATCAATTTTATGCCCTTGCTTGATTGATTGAGTGATATGATATGATTGTGTTTGTCTCATGTGCATATGGTTAGTGCTTTCTCACTAGACCTCATTCTATTCTAATCTCTCCCCCTCTAAACCCATCATATGCCTCCGAGACGTGACCCCGGATTTGCTTTCCCACTGCAGGTCACTCAGTTGATCCAGCAACAGAATACACTGATGTAGTTGTTAGTTCAGAACCAAGGCAACAACAACAACAACAACAACCCTCCGCCACCACCACCAGTTGACAACTTAGCCCGTTTTCTAAGGTTATAGCTGCCTGTCTTTTCCAGTAGCACAGAGCCCATAGTTGCGCATGACTGGCTACGCAGGATTGGAAGAGAGTTAACCACTGCCAGTTGCACAGATGCTGAGAAGGTGCGTTTTGTTGCACACCAATTGGATGGACCCATAACCGCATGGTGGGAGAATTACACAACCACTTTTCCCATAGCCAATGTCACTTGGGAGTAGTTTCAGCAAGCTTTCCGCACATCCCATGTCTCAACTGGAGCTATGATCATGAAGAAGCGTCAGTTTTGCAACTTACACCAGGGGAATCGTACTGTGGGACAATACGTGGAGAAGTTTAGTAAGTTATCTTGTTATGCCCCAGATGACGTGGCCACCGATGCCGCGAAGCAGCAAAAGTTTATGGAAGGGCTGAATGATGAGATGAGCATGCAGTTGATGGTGGCAACATTCAACCACTACCAGGAGTTGGTAGACAAGGCTCTTATGATTGAAGGGAAGCAGCAGCAGATTGAGAGCCGCAAAGAGGAAGTATTGACAAGGGAAGTACAATTCAGGAGCTCAGCAAAAACCTCGTCTCACCCTGAACCCAGGAGGATTTACCCATGACCATGGAGGCCATAACCATACTGGAGGAATTCCACATAACCACCACGACCCTAGGAATGGAAATGGGAATGGAGCAGGCAGCAACCAGAACTGCTCTAACCCAACCACACCCGCCAAGAAGGATCTAAGTCACATTACTTGTTTCAAGTTCGGGAAGACTAGACACTATGCCACCGAGTGTTCAGAAGCAAAGAATGGGAATGGCAATGGAAACTCTGGGAATAATCCCAACCCATTCAACAAGGGACAAGTGAACCACGTGAACGTGGAGGAGGTTGAAGAGCAGCCAGATGCAGTTATCAATAAGTTTTTGGTTAAGTCATTTACCGCAATAGTTCTTTTCGATACTGGTGTGTCACATTCATAAATTTCAAGGGGATTTGTGGACAAGTTTAAGTTAACCACCTTAGCCCTTAGGACGCCCTTGCTACTGAGTTCACCAGGTGCAGAGTATATGGCCAGCCGATGGTGTGACCGGTTACCCTTAACCATTGGCAGCCATGTTTTCCCCTCAGACTTAATAATTTTGGAATCCCAGGGATTTGATGTGATACTCGGTATGGATTGGTTATCGAAGTATGGAGGAAAGATTGATTGTGCCAGTAAGTCAATTTTTCTCACCACCCCGGACAGAAAAAGGATCAAGTATGTATCCAGGCATACACCAAAGATTACTCACATAAATTCTCTCACAGGAGTTGTTCAGGAAGAAGTGCCTGTAGTGAAGGATTACCCAGATATATTTCCAGAGGAATTACCAGGCATGCCGCCAGGCCGTGATATTGAGTTTTTGATAGAGCTGTTGCCAGGCACCGGACCGATATCAAAGATACCCTACCGGATGCCCGCAAATAATATGGAGGAGATGAAGCAGATCAAGGAGTTATTGGAGAAGGGTTACATCCGACAAAGTTCATCACCATGGGGATCCCCAGTGCTCTTGGTTGAGAAGAAGGATAAATCTCTGAGAACGGTTGTTGATTATCGCGCATTGAATGAAGTGACGACCAAGAACAAGTACCCACTGTCGATGATCAATGATTTATATGATCAGTTGCAAGGAGCTAAAGTATTTTCCAAGATGGATCTGTGATCAGGGTACCACCAGCTGAAGATTCGAGAAAAGGATATACCTAAGACAGCTTTCACCACAAGGTATGGGCTATATGAGTATACGGTTATGTCATTTGGACTGACTAATGCCCCTGCCTACTTCATGAGTATGATGAATAAGGTGTTCATGGAATCCTTGGATAAGTTTGTCGTGGTGTTCATTGATGATATCTTGGTATACTCAATGGATGAAGAGGAACACAAGGAGCATTTGCGTTTGGTTCTTGAGAAGCTCATAGAATATCAGTTATATGTCAAGTTTAGCAAATGTGAGTTTTGGTTGAAGGATGTTGGATTTCTTGGACATGTTATATCAGGAGAAGGTATAGCAGTGGATCCTACCATGGTTCAGTCAGTCGCTGTTTTCTTGGACACGCGGGATACTACCGGAGATTCATTGAGAATTTTTCCAGGATTGTGAAACCTATGACAACATTGTTGAAGAAGGACACCAAGTTCCATTGGACTTAAGAATGTGAAGCAAGTTTCTAGGAGTTGAAGAAACGCTTGACTACGACCCACGTGCTGATTCTGCCAGATATACGTAAGGATTTCCAAGTGTATTGTGACACGTCTCGCTTAGGACTTGGAAGTGTACTTATGCAAGATGGAAGAATTGTTTCGTAGGCCTCACGACAACTTCGACCGCATGAGTTGAATTATGCCACGCATGATTTGGAGTTAGCAGCTGTAGTGCATGCACTCAAAACCTGGAGACATTTTCTTATTAGGAACCATTGTGATGTGTACATGGATCATAAGAGTTTGAAGTACATTTTCACACAGAAGGAGTTGAAGCTCATGCAGAGGAGATGGTTGGAGCTTATAAAGGATTATGATATGAAGTTGCACGATCATCTAGGCAGGGCCAATGTCGTAGCAGACGCTTTGAGCCGGAAGAGTTATGCCAATACCCTAGTAACAGGAGGTTTGCCAAGGGAGTTAGCAGAAGATCTCAGGGAGCTTCGTTTGGAGATCATCCCTAGAGGTTTTGTTACAACCATGGAACTTCAGTCGATATTGTTGGGAAAGATTCGACAAGCTCAGAAGGATGACAAAGAAATTTCCGAGATAAAGGAGAAGATGGCTGAAGGCAAAGCCAAAGGTTTTCGTGAGGATGAACACGACACCCTGTGGTTTGATGATCGTATATATCTACCCAATAATGCCGAGATCAGGAAGTTGATATTAAAGGAAGCTCATGACTAGCCATACTCGATACACCCCGGTAACACCAAGAATTATTTGGATTTGAAGGAGCGTTCTGGTGGAACGGAATGAAGAAGGATTTTGGCGAGTATCTAGCCATATGTGATGTATGTTAGAGAGTGAAGGTAGAACATCAGAAGCCAGCAGGATTACTGCAGCCTATGTCGATACCCGAATGGAAGTGGGATAAACTTGGCATGGATTTTATCACCAAGTTACCCAGGACCCGATCGGGATATGATTCTATCTGGGTAGTAGTGGACTGCTTGACCAAAGTAGCTCACTTTATCCCCGTTAAAATCACCTATACAAGTGTGAAGTTGTCCAACATATATATGACCAGGATCGTATGTCTGCATGGAGTTACAAGGACCATCGTATCGGATAGAGGAACGTAGTTTACTTCAAAGTTTTGGCACCAGCTGCACCAAACTTTGGGAACCAGGCTAGAGTTCAGTACAACATTTCATCCGAAGACATATGGATAGACCGAGAGTGTAAATCAGATTCTGGAGGACATGTTGAGAGCTTGTGCGCTAGATTATGGATCTAGTTGGGACGACAACTTGCGCTACGTGGAGTTCTCATACAACAATAGTTACCAATCCAGTTTGAAGATGGCACCGTTCGAAGCCCTGTATGGACGAAGGTGCAAAACACCATTAATGTGGGATGAAGTTGGAGACCGTCAATTGTTTGGAACAGATTTGATTAATGAGTCCGAAGAAAAGGTTCAACTGATTCGGGATAGACTGAAGGTAGCTCAGTCTAGACAGAAGAGTTATGCAGACTCAAAACGCAAGGAGGTAGTCTATGAAATCGGAGATAGAGCATATCTGCGAGTGTCACCTCTGCGCGGAGTTAAACGTTTTGGAGTTAAGGGAAAGTTAGCCCCAAAATTTGTAGGACCGTATCGAGTTTTTGAACGCATGGGAGAGGTTGCTTACAAGTTGGAATTACCCGAAGGATTGTCAGGAGTAGATGATGTGTTTCACATTTCCCAGTTGAAGAAGTGCCATGCAGAGATGGCCGAAATCCCTCTGAGAGATACGGTGTCCCTGGAAGCAATTCAGTTGGATAGTGATTCGACATATGAGGAAAAACTGGTCAAGATTCTCAAGTTTGCCAGCCGAGTTACTCGCATCAAGGTTATCAAGTTTTGCAAAGTTCAATGGAGCCACCATACCGAGGATGAAGCCACCTGGGAACGAGAGGACGATCTACGCAAAGACCACCCACACCTATTTTCTAGCCAACCCGAATCTCGAGGACGAGATTGATCTTAAGGGGGGTAGGTTTGTAACATCCCAAATTTTCAATTTGGAATGTTATACATAGGTCATTCATGCATATCATATTTTATCACATTTCGTTTCACGATCCTCGAAATTCTAAGCAACTCAAGGACCCACGGAGAGAGTTGGGAATTTTGTTATTTTCATATTTGAGTTTTCTCAAATTTTGAAAAGAGGATCATTTGGTTTTAATTGATTTTTCCCTCCAAAAATATTCCATATTAAAATATATGAGAGGAGATAATATGACTTCTCCAAAATAAAGGGAATATTGGAAGAAAATATTAAAATCAAATAAGAATTTTATTTGGGTTTTATTGCAATTTTATTTGAATTAGGAAAAAAAATGCATTTTGCAAAATTGCACTAGAGGTCTAAATAAATGTTCACTTTGTCCGCAGTATTATTGGACGACCGTGAAAATTTATTTCAGGATTTGTGGAGTCTGTTTAGTATTTCTTTTATTTGTTTTCCGCATCAGGATTTATTAAAAAAAAGTAACCGCCCTAACCGGGCCTTGTCCGGCTAGGACACTGCACCCGGCCGGCTTTATAAGCCGAGGCCGCAGCGCCCCGAGACCCAGCTCGTGCCCCCGCCCCGAAACCCTAGCACGCTGCCCGATCCGCCCGATCTGCCTCGCCATGCCGCCGCCGGTTTTCGTGAGAAAACCGTTTGGTTTTTTTCGAAACCGTAGATTGGTTTTTTTGTTAGGTTTAGTTAAATAGCAGACGTTTGTCCGTACGTTCGTTTTAACGAATGTCGTTAATCCATTAGCCGCAAACAACGAACGCTCGTTCGTTAGCCTGTTTGTCACTTTTCTTTTTCCAGGGTTTTTCTGCGATTATTTTTTATCGCGATTTCTGCCCTAATCTTCGTTCTTGTATATCTTTTCGCTCATTTATCCGAATCAGGTGCAACAAGCGCCTAGATCTTCGTCTCGAAGCCCTCTTTCCGTTTAACCAACTTGAACAAGATTTTGGTACAGTAAAATTTGACTTTAGTCCAGATTAGTATTCAGATCTTGTTTCTTTCGTAGTTTGAGTTTTGTTGCTCCCTTTGATTCAATTCTTTTTGCAAAGCGGAGTTCTTCAGTTGAACTTTCTGGTTAGATCTTCTTATTTGAGTTTTACCCGTGGATCTTTGCTTGAGTGCTTATGTATGCTATCGTTTGTTTGCGGTAAAATACTTGGAGTGTGAAGCGTGCTACGACGAGTCTTTAGGTTTTGCAGATCCTCAGGAAGGCAAGTAACACTTTGATCATACCACTTTATTACCCAGTTTTTATGCCTTAGTTTCAACCCTCACATGTTGCATGAGTAGGATCTATTAACATGTGGGTTTGGGAAGTACATGATGAGGTAGAACTTGTTTCCTTTTTATTATCAAACCCTGGGAGTTACTTCTATGTTATGCTTATATTGCTATGCTATGCTCGTAGATGTGGATTGGGTTTGAGTGTATCCATGACAGATGTGAGTTGGTAACTAATGGTTCAACTTAAGGTGGCAACTTTAATACACATGTGGGTGGATTGCTTGTGGGCACCTGGAGACTCCAATGTTGTCCTAGGATATCCCGGAGTACCTGTGTGATCATCCTACGGTCCGTCAGCCAGGCTCAAAGGGATCATAAGATTATTCATGCTAGAAACTTCCGTGTGCAGCCACAAGCCATTATGGGCTCTGGCATAGTTGAGTATGTTGTGTGACCTCTTCCAGTGGTAGACTAGCAGATGTAGGGGATGTAGGTTGGTACGGTCTACCCAGAGTTAGAGTTAATGCTTCTAAAAGACTGTGTCTCGGTCATTCGTTTCTCAAACACCATGTAGTGTGAGAAATCCAATGGAGGAGATCGAGTCTTGTGTGGAAATGTGTGCAAACCTCTGTAGAGTGTATAAACTAATCATGGTTAGCCGTGTCCCCGGTTATGGACATCTTGAGTATCTGGTACTTGAATTATTGATTTGATCTCATCACTCTAATTAATTTGTTGGGATGTTAATGACTACTTTAATTGGGATTGAGTTGAAGGAACCTTCTCAATGATGTTTCAACTACCATGATAGTTAAATTAAATATATTCCTTTGTTGTAGGGAAAAATTGTCTTTTCACAAAACAATATAACCATAGAGCCTCCACCAGCCATATATGCATGTAGTGATAGAATTTATCTGTTCATTGCTCTATTATGTTATATTGCCAGCATATTCCATGTGCTGACCCATTTCAGGCTGCAACATATCATGTTGCAGACTTTTCAGAGGACGAGTAAGATGTCGTATGTCGTTTGTCATGCACTCATATATGCCATTGGAGTTGATGGACTCGCTTTATCTTCCAAGCCTTCCGCTGTTATCTTATTTAGATGGACTTAAGCCATATTTATTGTAATAAGTTCTCTTTCGAGACCTTCAGTGTAATAAGTGTGTGATTGCTACTCTATTATAAATCCTTCGAGTATTGTGTGTGTCAGCATTACCGATCCAAGGATGAAACTGAAACACAGAGACTTGACCGTTTGAGGTCGGGTCGTTACACCTATGGATTGAGTAAGATCCTTCAAGTATGTTGTCATCGGTGCAATAAGTCAATAAAATTGCTTCTAAATGTGTTGGATCATTTAGTGTAAGAGAAAATTGAGTGTTGTACGAACTTGTGATGGCAAAATAATAAGGGCGACAGACTGCATAATAAATGTTCTATCATAAGGGGCAATACAACGTGACATTCTTTTGCACTAAGAGATTGAGCATACAAACCAAAAAGGGCATGACAACCTCTGCTTCCCTCTGCAAAGGGCCTATCTTTTAATTTTATGTATTTACTTCTGTGCAAGCGTCAAAGTATTCTTCCCAATTCCTTTTTATTTTCTCTTTTGCAAGCATCATGTGGCAAGGAAAGATCTAGGCACATATCCAGTTGTATATGAGTGAGCATGAGTTATTATTGTTGACATCGCCCTTGAGGTGAATACGTTGGGAGGCGAAACTATAAGCCCCTATATTCCTATGTGTCTGGTTGAAACTTTTTGCTCATGGGTATGCGGTGAGTGTTAGCAATCATAGAAGACTATATGATGGTTGAGTACGTGGACTTGCCAAAAGGCTCCGATACATGACCCTTCTTGTAAAGATGATGAATTTTAGTTGCAAAGTTCACCGAGAACATAGTTTGTTGGTTTTCAATAGAGTTTATGCTTTATACTTCAATGTTTTGATGAATTGTTACTTGTTCATGAGAAGTTTATGATAAAAGTTGTGTGGTAAAAGTTATATGATAATGTTTGTTGCTGTTATAATAATATGCATGATGCTTCTATGTCCTTATTTTGTTTTTACCGACACCTCTCTCTCTAAGCATGTGGACATGTTTTTCAATATCGGTTTTTTGCTTGAGGAAAAGCGAGGTCTAAGCTTGGGTGAGTTGATACGTCCAATTTGCATCATGTTTACCTACTATTATTTACTATGTTTTTATGCATAGTAATGCTTTTTGAGTAATTCTAATGCCTTTTCTCTCATAATATGCATGGTTTACACAAAGAGGGAGAATGCCGGCAGCTGGAATTCTGGACCTGAAAAAGCTACGCCAGAGTTACCTATTATGCACATATCCAAATGAGCTGAAACTTTACGGAGAATTGTTTTGGAATAAAAGAAAAATACTGGAGCAAATAACTACCGGAGGAGTCCCACCAGGTACGCAAAACCCACCTGGGCGCGACAGGCACCCCAAGCGTGGCCTGGTGGGTTGTGCCCACCTTGGCCCACCTCTGATGCCCCTCTTCTAGTATATAAGTCATTTTGACCTAGAAAAAAAATAAGGAGAGGACTTTCGGGACGTAGCACCGCTGTCTCGAGGCGGAACTTGGGCAGGAGCACTTTTGCCCCCCGGCGGAGCGATTCCGCCTGGGGAACTTCCCTCCCGGAGAGGGAAATCAGCATCATCGTCATCACCAACAACCATCTCATCTTTGGGAGGGCAATCTCTAGCAATAGCTTCAACAACATCATCTCCTCTCAAACCCTAGTTCATCTCTTGTGTTCACTCTTTGTATCAGAACCTCATATTGGTACCTCTGGGTGGCTAGTAGTGTTGATTACATCTTGTAGTTGAGTACCATATGGCTTATATGGTGGAAGATTATATGTTCAGATCCATTATGCTATTTAATACCCCGCTGATCTTGAGCATGATTATCATTTGTGAGTAGTTACTTTTGTTCTTGAGGTCATGGGAAAAATCTTGTTGCAAGTAATCATGTGAACTTGATATATATGTGTTTGATATTTTGATGGTATGTATGTTGTGATTCCCTTAGTGGTGTCATGTGAACGTCGACTACATGGGACTTCACCATATTTAGGCCCAAGGGAATGCATTGTGTTGTAGTTATTAGATGATAGGTTGCTAGAGTGACAGAAGCTTAAACCCTAGTTTATGCGCTACTTCGTAAGGGGCCGATTTCGATACAAAAGTTTAATACCATGGTTAGATTTTATGTTAGTACTTTTCTCATAGTTGCGGATGCTTGTGAGGGGGTTAATCGTAAGTAGGAGGTTTGTTCAAGTAGGAGGTTAATCGAAAGTGGCTAGATGAAATTCCCGTGTACCCTCAAGAATGCCTTGCCTATTATAAGAAACCATGTTGGCATGTCCTTTCCCACAAAACGATTGGGTTACCTTGTTTCACTTTATTTACCATTACCGTTACTTGCACTTCACAAATTATCTTGCTATCAAACTAATTGTTACTGACAATTTTAGTGCTTGCAGAAAATACCTTGATAAAAACCACTTGTCATTTCCTTCTGCTCCTCGTTGGGTTTGTCACTCTTACTTATCGAAAGGACTATGATTGATCCCCTATATTTGTGGGTCATTGCTACCTCTTGAGCACTGCGTTGGATTTCCCCGAAGAGGAAGGGATGATGCAGCAAAGTAGTGTAAGTATTTCCCTCGGTTTTTGAGAACCAAGGTATCAATCCAGTAGGAGGCTACGCTCGAGTCCCTCGTACCTACACAAAAACAATATCTCAACGCAACAAACGCGCTTAGGGGTTGTCAATCCATTCACGGTCTCTTACAAAAGTGAGATCTGATAGAGATGATAAATAATATTTTTGGTATTTTTGGTATAAATATGCAAAGTAAATAAAGTAAAAGCAAAGTAAAAGAAAAGCAATAATAAAGTAATGGAGATTGATATAATGAGAAAGAGACCCGGGGGCCATAGGTTTCACTAGTGG